>NW_006262022.1:13283409-13291921 GCF_000493195.1 Citrus x clementina
TATCACAACTCTATCATACTTTTATGACCTGTCATAGTCAGTCACAAAGTGTCTGTCATCTATTCATAGTTTTGTTGTAGTGTAATGATAGGAAGTGCAAATGCAACTACTGCGGTAATGAATTTGAATGTGGCTTAGTAGGGTACGGGATTAGCACTTTGAGGACTCATTACCAAGAAAGGTGTCAAAAGTACAAGGACTTACATAAAGACCAAACAACTTTAACTCAAGATGTCGGTGGTGATGAAATTGTAGCAAGAGGTTTTAGTCACGATGCTTGCAGACGAGCAGCTATGAAGATTATTGTTCTTGATGAATTGCCTTTTTCTATTGTGGAGAATTCGGGTTTTAAGCATTTTTGCAGTGTGGCGGCTCCTAGATATCTTCTTCCATCACGAAGAACCATTACTAGGGATACTGTTGATATGTATGTCGAGGAAAAAGCTAAGTTGAAGAGTTTATTGGTTAGGAATAAGCAGAGAGTATCTTTGACCATTGATATTTGGACTTCCATTACGACAGTTAGCTACATGGTCATCACAGCTCACTTTATTGACAAGGATTGAAATTTACATAGAAAGATTATTAGCTTCAACACGGTTAATGATCATTCATCGGTAACAAGTGGTAAGCAAATTAAAAATGTTTAATTGACTGGGGTATAGAGCGAGAGTTTACTGTAATGGTTGACAATGCAAATCCAAATGAGGGTGCTCTTAGGTACTTAATTGATCGACTAAAGACTTGGAGCGATGATGTCTTAGTGTTGAATGAGGATTGTTTACATGTTTGTTGTTGTGCACATATATTGAATTTGATTGTTACTGAAGGGTTAAAGGAACTAGAGTCGAGTATAATTAATGTTCAGAATGTTATGAAGTATGTGAGATCTTCCACTGCAGGATGCAAGCATTTCAAACTCGTGTGCAACAACAGAAGATTAATTGTCGAGGAAGTGTGATTTTGGATTGTCCTACTCAGTGGAATTCTACATATTCCATGTTAAGTACAGCATTGAAATTTAAGCCGGCATTTGATGGGATGATAATTGAAGATAAGCTTTATGATGCTTATTTCAATGAAAAAGAGGGTAGGAAGAAGAAAAAGGAGGGGTCACCGTTGTACAGTGATTGGGAGAGTGCTCGTCGTATAGTTAAATTTCTAAAGACTTTTTATGATACGACTTTGTAATTTTCTTCTTCTTTGAAGGTAACATCACATCTTTATTATGTTTTTGAATTTTGATATATGATATGGAATTTATTTTAGCTTGATTAACATTATTTTTTTCTTTTAGGTGGCATCGAACACTTGTTACAATTTGATATTATGTTTTTGAATTTTGATATATAATATGGAATTTATTTTAGCTTGATTAACATTATTTTTTTCTTTTAGGTGGCATCGAACACTTGTTACAATTTGATATGTCAAATTGAACAATCTTTGGAATCGTTGTTTGCTAGTAATGATAGCATTTTGTGTTTGATGGCTATTAAAATGAAGGAGAAATTTGATAAGTATTGGGAGGGCTGTTTCAAGATAAATAAATTGTTGATTGTTGCTTTTGTACTTGATCTACGAGGAAAAATGAAATTAGCAACACATTGCTTTGAGAAATTATATGGCAAGGCTAGTACCAAATGTGTTGAGATGAATGAAATGGTGAAAGATTTGTTGACTAAGCTTTATGAATCTTACAATGCACAATATAAACTAGGTGGTAGTGGGAGTGCAAGTGGAAGCCAAACTTTAGCAAATGGAAGTGGAAGTGGTTCGAATTTTTGAGATTTAGGTGGTGATGATGATGTTATGATTGAGGACCTTTTCTCCGAATTTAGTAAGGCATTTGCGGTTAGTGAAGGTAGCTCGAAATTGTCAAATGAGTTGGATCTTTACTTGATGGAGAAGACTAAAAAAATTGCAAAAGATAATTTGGGCACTAAATTTGATATTTTGATAAAGTGGAGGACTAAATTTGATATTTTGATATGGTGGAGGGTGAATAGTGTCAATTATCCTATTTTGTCAAGTATAGCAAGGGATGTTCTTGCTATTCCAGTGTCTACTGTTGCCTCCAAGTCTACCTTTAGTATTGGAGGTTGTATTTTAGATCAATATAGAAGTTCTTTGACTCCGGACATGGTTGAGGCACTGGTATTATTACAGAATTGGTTGCGGTCTCCTCTTTTTATGGATCCAACAGCGGACTTAAATAAGTTAGTTAAAGACAACGAGTTTATGGATCAACTTGCAGAAGGTATATTTTGTTTTATTTTAATTTAAGTTTACTTTTAAAGAATTATGACCTTATACAATTTGTTTAATTTTAATTTATTTTTTAAGTAATATGAACCTTATTCAAATTGATAATTTTTTTTTAATGTAGAACTTCGTAAATCAACAACGGTCGACCAACTTGGTAGATCAACATGAAAACTGCAGTTCAACATAAATAATTTTTAGGTAATATAATTGATATGTATTTATTTGTTATTAAATATCATGTCATTTTAGTTAGTTTAATTATTCGCTTTGGCTCACTTTGAATTTTGATTTAGGTGATATGGATGGTGGATGTAGTTGTGGCTTGTTTGTTACGGTGGATGTAGCTGTGACTTGTGTGTTATGGTGGATATAGCTATGGCTTGTGTTATGGTGGAGTTTTATCGAATATCAATGCACTATTATGGACTTTTTTTATTTTTTAGTTGCCATGGACTTATAATTTGTAGTAGACTTTTAAGTTTATGCGTGTTTATGAATTGCGACTATTTTGTATTTGGACTTTTATTATTTTGCTTTTGATTTAACAGTTTTATACTTGTTTATTTATATATAGTGTTATTAATATTATGTGTGTAGAGTGTAGTTTGATACTTGACTGTTAATGGAATTGTAAACTGTAAAATTAGGTGGAAAGTATAAAATTTGATAATATTAGGATAAATCTATAAAATCAAGAAAATGAAAAATCCGAACCGACTATTACCCACCCGTAGACAAAATGGGAAACTTAAAAATTGGCCTCCTAACAAATACACACACACACACACACACACACACACACACACATATATATATATCCAAGCATGACCACGTGACGAGCCAGTGCAGTACTTCGAGTTGATCAATTAATAGTGTGTTTACTTTCTGGAGTGGGAGTGAGGAGTGTGGATTCCTCCCACTCCAGTGTTTACTTCACTTATTTAGTGAAGGAGTGGGAATCCCACTCCGTGGGCCCCATCTATTTTTGGAGTGGGGAGTGAGAGTGGGACTCCCATTGGGGGAGGTGGGAGTAGGAATCCACTCCTACCTCTTCCTTTTCTACATTTTTTTTAATTTTAATTCAATTTAATATTTTATAATTAATCAAATAAAATAAATAATATTATTTTTATTTGAATAACATTATTATATTTAACTAAATAATAATTTACATTGATTCTAAGTTAAAATTATTTTAAAATAATATTATTATATTAATAGAGAATTAATAAATATAATATTATTGTATTTATTTTAAAAATAATAGTACTATATTTATTTAATATTAATAATAATAAATATTTTATTCTAATAAAATATTAATTTTGTACTAAATAATATTATATTATTATTTTATATAATAATATAAAATAATATAATTATATTTAAATTTAATATAATTATATTAAATAAAATAAAATAATGTTTCATTTTATATTAGAATTAAAATTAATAAAAAATGTGATGTTCATAATTAAGAATATTAATAATTATTATAAATTTACAAATATAATAAAATAAATATTTATTCATTAAATATATTTTTTATTAGCTTTGTAATTAAAAACTATAATTCTTTAAATAAGGATAAAATTGTAATTTGAAACTATTTACTCCCAATCCAAGACAAAGTAAACACATAAATTGGATTCTGATCTTTATTCCATATTTCCATTCCAGTGTAAGTAAACAACATACTCTCATTCTCACTCCACACTCCCAATCCTAGAATTCTCACTCCTCAGGATTCTCACTCCAATCCAAAAAGTAAACGCTACCTAAAGCACAACGCAATCAGATGATGAGAAAATAACTTTTGAAAGGCAACCCATGCCCAAAGGCATGGTAAATTTTTATTTGAGTTACAGCAGAATATGAAATAACTTTCAATAAACTTTGGTCTTGTGGTCTAGGAGCAGGCATGCTGCACAAATTCTTTTCCAACAGCGGATCATTATTAAAGCTGGAAATAGAAGCCAGGTGCCACCTTGTGCTATGAAGTATGAATAATAAAAATATCTAGTACATGCAAACTTGTTGCCTTCCAAGAAAGCTGTTATGAAATAGAGGGAAGACCCATAGAACTGCACAAGAGAAAGTGCAAACTGAAGAATGTAGCTGTATGACTTTCCCTTAGCTATAGCATACCTGCCAACAAAGACCGAGCCAGGAAAATTGAGTCATATATAGGGGACAATATAATTAATTAATGATGAAACCAAAAAAAAAAAACAATCATCATAGTCGATGTCATTGAAGGTAAAGAAAAAACAAAAATCTGAGAGTTAACTATGTAAAATCACTATGAGAGTTTCATTTTAGTTTGTGCATTTTCGGGAGAAAAGGAATTTATGGGGGCAATTTTATTAACCTGATGATGTGATGTCATCATAGGGAGAGAGAAAAAAAAAAGAAGAGAAAAGGTTCTAAACAAATACCATTTTAGTTAATTCATACTTAAAACAGTACTTACATTGCAAGAAGACTAGCAGGGCCAACAAAAATCACGGCAATTCCTTCAATAGCAAGAACTGCCACATGTCTTGATGCATATCTTGAATCTCCTTTGCTATATTCTTTCCCTGCAGCAGTGCCAGCTTTCGTTTATGAGACTAAACACCTTACTTACAATTAATTAATTTCAATGTAATTATTCTCATTAAAGACAACTTACAAACTTCGGCAAAATAATTTCCAGACTTGTCCTTATAAAATTCTGGAGAGAAAAACCAGTAACCCTCGTGAATGATGTGAATAAGACCACTAACAGCCCACCAGATCATAAGCCATCTGTCTGTTTTTGATAATTTGCGTGGTGACCTCCCTGCAGTAGACACAAATTTATTAGAAAACAAAGATTTAATTGACATTGGGATTTAACTGCAGCTTAAGTACTGTTAGATGATTAGACTTTACTGACTTTTAACTACTAAATTTAGGACAAAACTACGTTACAGACTCTGTATGTAACAGCTCAATGGAAATTAGTCTTGTATCAGCTAAGTTCCAACAACTTTTCCTCTCTCCTGCAACGCGTGGATGCTCCTCATTTGCTGCGTTACATACAGAATCTGTAACGTAGCAAGGTCCCTAAATTTATATTTGACAGAGCTGAAACTGAAAGGGTATGATATGATGTCATATCGCAGCAAGTAAAAGATTTCAACCCGAGATACGCCAGATGATAAACATGACCAAAAAGGAAGCGATTCCATTCCAAGCATGCACTTCAGACGTAGATCGTAAATTTGGAGTAAAATCTGGTAGAATCAGATCACTCGGCGAATATGGATGACTCATTTTAATTTTTTATCTTCTTCTTCTTCACCTGGAATTGAAATTATGGCTCATTTTAATTAACATCCACTAAATTAATAGATTTTCTATAGTTCCAAAATAGCATAATTTTTTTTATAAAAAAAAAAAAAGTGATGGTGACATGCAAGAAACGTAACATCTGATACTCCATAAATAGATGTTACTCCATAAAAGTCAAATAAAACCAACTACTTGTTTAAAAAAAAAAAAGAGTGATGGTGACATGCAAGAAACGTAACATCTGATACCCCATAAAAATCAAATAAAACCAGGTACTTGTTTTTTTAAAAAAAGAGTGAAGGTGACATGCAAGAAACGTATCATCTGATACTCCATAAAAGTCAAATAAAACCAGCTACTTGTTTACTATAGACCAGTAGTAACCAAGAGATATTCTGCTAACAATCCCATAAATTTCAACAAAAAAGTCAAATAAAGCCAGTTATATTGCTTAGACCAATAAAAAAATCAACAATGCCAGCTATTTCTAAATTCTTGTGCATTTGATATTGTTTTATTTCTATTTATTTTTTAAATATGTATAGTGCTATTTAAAAAAAAAACAATAATAATTGAGGATTTTTGTTTTGAATTGGAGTTTTTTTTTTAAATTAATTACCAACATACTATATTTATTTGGAATCTAACAAATATATTTGTATAACTCAACATGACTATTGTAACCGAATTAAGGGTTGCGATGACTAGTTAAATAAGTCGCTTATTCTGTGCGGATAAAATAAATTATTGATTAAGAAAAGGCCACTACAAGAAATATATTTTTTACGACTATATTTTTGTGATGACTTAATTTTTATCGTTGAATATCACTTTTTTAGGACCATAAGTGTTAAATGTTATGTTTTTTTTTTGTCAAAATTAAATTCATCACAAAAACTCACTTTTGCAACCAAATATAATTTTCGTCACAAAAGCATTTGACAAATATATTTAATTTTTAATTTATTTGCGGCCAAACACAATTCCGTTGGCAAATTCTAAACTCTCAATTACCACATAAAGATTTCGTCCCAAAAAAAGATGATAAATTAATAGGTAACATTTTATGGGATAAAAATAAAATTTTCATCTCAAATATTTACTT
This sequence comes from Citrus x clementina, assembly GCF_000493195.1. Classification (NCBI taxonomy): domain Eukaryota; kingdom Viridiplantae; phylum Streptophyta; class Magnoliopsida; order Sapindales; family Rutaceae; genus Citrus; species Citrus x clementina. The sequence continues at coordinate 13,290,101 of NW_006262022.1, forward strand.
TTTGCGACCTCTTTCAAATTGTCGCAAAAGGTAAAAGATTGTGGTGAGAATTTTACCACCAAACATTTATAATACTTTTTGTGACAAATCATTGTTCAGTAGCTAAAGGTAGTCATTTTACAGACAATGTTACATTAGTCCCAAAAAAATGATGTATAAAATCTTATAAATTTTTTTTTTGTGACTAATCACTATTGGTCACAAATTGAGTAATTTTAGCAACAACTTTAAAATATTGTTGCAAAAAGTGAAGTTTTTTGGCGGGGATTCAACCGCCTTACATAATTAATCTCAATTTGAATAAGTTTTTTGGAGCAAATTTAAATATGGTCGCAAAAGACTTACATGTTATATATATTTGTTTTATTCCTCTCTCTTTCTTTTTTATCTCTAAGTTCTCTCATTATTATAGTTCTCATTCTCTTGTTCTCTCTATCTTCTTACCTTATTTTTAACTTTTTTTTGTCACATAATTTTATTTAATTATCATGTGTAGAAGTTAATTAACCTTTGTGTTTGTATTTTTTTTGTAGGAATTAAATATTGAAGATCATATACAAAGAAGTGAAGAAAATCAAGATGCAAGAAGGTGAAGAAAACCAAGAAATTTATGAATAAATGTAATTGTTCCAAATAATATAATTTCATTTGCTATATTTTTTTGTATTTTTTATTAATAATAAATCTTTTAATTTAATTCTTCTACTTTCCTAAGGTATGTTATAATTTTTTTAATTATTAAAGAAAAATTCAACAAATTAAAATTTTATGAAATTATAATTAAATATAACATTATATTTAAAAATATATTTTTGGCGACTAGTTTTAGTATGGTCGCAAATATTGTTAATTTGCGACGAAATAATTTGGTAGCAAAAAAGTAGGGAAGACAAAGTGAAAATATATTTTTTAACTGTTTTTTTTTTGTTGCTAAAAGTTATTTTTTTGCAGCCAGCTTATAAAGTGGTCACTGATACTTTTCCTCAACAGACCTTATATAACCAACTTGTGACCATAATTTTATTGTCACAAATTATTTTTAGTGACGAATTTGATTATTTTTGCAACAAAATTTTTTATCACAGATAATAATAATTCTAGTAGTGAGCTTGATACTTTGGTAAATTGTATTGTTGCAGTTGCTATGAGTTTAAAAAGTAGTATACATGCATTTGGTAAATTTTATTACGAAAATATTATTTTATTATATGATGACCAAAATAGACATAAGTTTACATCACCTTGTATTTTTAGAGTATTTTTGATAATGTTTAGACATGCCTTTTTCTTTTTCAAACACATAAAATGAAAAAAAAAACTTAATTAAATAAAATTTAGTTCATAATTTGCAACATAAAAAATGATAAAAATTCATACTAATACTTAATTCAAATAAAATAAAAAAGTAACATGCATTACCTTCAATTAAACTGGTTGCAATAAACTTGTGACTATAGAAAAAAAATAAATAGATTGAATGTTAAAAGTCATAGTTATGAAATTGATTTTAAAAGTCGTGGTCAATTTTCTTGTGAAATGGTACACAATTCAAAGAAAATTTACGTAATCATATGCATGCCTTATTAAATCTTATAATAGAAAATATAAAAAAATATAAACTTATTAAATCAAAATTTTGATGCTGGAGAGAACTACCCATTAGACTTTGATAAAAGTTGGAAATTAAAATAATATATTAGGTAGTTAGGGATAAAATGAAAAAAAAAAATTTGAATTTGTAGCATACTCACCCATTCTGCTAAGCTGAGGCTACCAATTGCCTGATCTCTTCTCGAAGGGCTGAAAGAGTTGTAATAGTAG
>NW_006262022.1:13292021-13419738 GCF_000493195.1 Citrus x clementina
CTTGTGGCCAACCCTTCAACGTTCCAAGCAACAATTCTATACTTGTTGATTGACATTAATACTTGTATTATAAAACTATTTATTGAACTCTATATATAATAAAAACAAAAAAAAGGCTTAACAATACTAATAATCTAAGTATATTTTTCACGTGATGCTAGTAATACCATATAGAATGATATATGGACCCTACAAAAAAAAGAAAAATAAAAAATTAAAGTATGTTAATAATGATTTCAACTTTTGGACACAAATTCTAAGACAAATTTTGCTTTTGGAAATACAAACAAACACTTGAGAAAAACTAAAGTATAACGCTTGAACCATATATAAAGCATAAGAATAAAAACAAACGGAAAAAAAGAGGCTATATGTATCATCATCTTCATTAGTTAAACAACATAAATCGAATAAAAATATTAATGGATATATCAAAACCTTCAAATTCTCTAAACATTCAAGTGTTTTCAGATTACAAAGAAAATAAATTTATAAGAAAATCAAGAATGCGTATTCGTTGTGGTATTTTATCAAACAATTGGCATCCAGCAATGTAAATGACATTTAAAATTTGCAAAGCTCTATACTTTGAAACCTCACCTCCATTATTCATCCAAAGAGAGATATAGGAGGCATATACACTGCTTCTTTGATATTTATCCCCATATTCAATTATTATCATAATTTCCATCCAAACCACAAAAGTGAATTGAATTAAAAAAAAAGAGGTTCTAGACTTCTATTCAATTGAAAGAGAAAATAGCGCACCATATATATTCCTAAAGACATTGAAGAATGATCAATTAGGTTTTAAGAAAAACATTATGCTTAATAAAAGAGATGAGTGGCTATTTTGGTGGTGGAAGGAGATATCACCGACTTTGAGCAGAGTAATTAGGGATTTTTACTTTTAAAGATAGGAGAACATCAAGCCGTGAGTTTTTTTTTTTTTTTGGGTTCAAATTGTGAGTTAATAAGAATAACTGAGTGTTTGGGGTATTAAGATTTAGCTAAGTCGAGGAGAATTTTATTATCTAGTCGCACGATCAAACACTTATCTGGTCGCATATAGCAAACATAACCAGCATGACTCGAGTAGAGCATGAGCTGGTCACATGATTTTCACAGGCTAAGACAAGAGTTCCTTGCAGGAATTGGTCTGTAACGTCCAAGCGTGTTTAAAGCATAATCAGACGTTATAGCGATTGGCTAATAACTGCATAAACAGACATATTAATCCGTACACTTAAATGATACAATCAATGCATTTAATTAGGTAACGACCACAATAATCAAGGCTCGCGATCGTCTATAAAAATAGGAAAAAGATCCAGAAAAGGGGGTTGGACTTTTTGGGCTTGACATCATCTCTTTAATACAAAAATCATATAAGATCTCTGACTTGAGCATCGGAGGGTTAACGCCAAGGAATCTGGCACCCCTGGCCATCTTTTTTGTTATTTCAGGTTATTGGGAGCACCGAGACAATTCAATACTTGTGATATCAACAGGAGAGCATTTTCAAGTTAAGGCAAACTTGACCGTTGACAAGGCAATCTGGTTGTCGTTGTCCACTCGACCAGATTTTAACATCAACATTTTGGCGTCGTCTGTGGGGAATCCGAAGTAAAAGTTGCATTGTGTTAGTTGAATTGGCTATTGGGAAAGAAAAATGAGTTCCAGTGGAAGCAGGGAGTTAACGAGTGATGAAAGAGAGAAGATGATGTATGAGCGAATGAAATGGATGGAGAAACAAATAGAAACACTCACCACTGTGCTCCAAGAGATAAGAGAAGAACGAAGAGGAGCTGGAGAAGCGTCACAATAGCAAAATTGAGTTGTTGTTTAATAAATTGAGCCGCTTAAGGTGAGCACGATCCAATCGAAGGGATTCAGGATCATGGGGGACGTTATGGTCGAGTAAATGACCAACCAGGGGTGAACCAAGGCTAGATAAATCCTGAAGGGGGAGTTGATGCTCAAGAGGGTGTGATGAGGGAGAGTTTAAACGCTGTCCAAAGGGAGCATGATCAGGCAGCACTTTAAAATCCAAATTGTGCAATGGAGCTAGAAAGGGAAGTATGTTGATTGGCTTAGGTGATTGACAAGCTTCAAGGACGACCAAAGAAACCAGATTGGAGAATTATGCTGGACAACAAATCACCTCTCTCTAAAGAGATTATGAACACAGTCATCCCAAGAGACTTTCGGTTCTTGGACATCAAGTATTTTGGGAGGAGCGACTCATTGGTCCATGTTAAGTGCTTCAATGATATGACTAGAGTGCAAAGTTTAACCCAGGATCAAAGGTATAGGGTGTTCCCATTAGCTTTGGATGGAAATGCGCAGAAGTGGTACCAGAGATTGCCTCGAGGTTGTATAAAGACTTTCGAGCAGATGTGCAGAAAGTTTGCGGAGCAATTTCGTGAGGTGGTGGCCTTGTAAGACGATATGATGGAGTTGTCGGGAGTCAAGCAGGGAGAAAATGAGACCCTCAGAGAATTTCTAAACAGATACCATCAAGCAGTCCTCGACTTAGGAGCCTTTAATCACCCGCAAGCTCTGAAAGGATTGAAATAATGAGTAAAGATAAGGTGTCTCTGGTATAACTTGAGGAGTCCGACCATACAAGCATATTCTGCAGCCTATGAGCAAGTCAAGAGGGATGCAGACATTGAGGAGGAAAAGACAGCGAGGTTGAGGGCTGAACAGCTCGAAGGTTTGAAGAAGAAAGAGAAGAAAGATCGAGGAGCTATGAAGCCCATCCGAAATGATAGATCATCAACAGGTGGGGGATTGAAAAACCGAGCATTTCCATATCAACCCCCTCAAAGACAGCCTCAGTTTCAGCCTGGTAAAATCTAGCCCATTCAGTTTTCTGAACGCACCCAATAGAGAGAAGCAGGCCAGCAGCACATGCAACGTCAGTATAGTATTCCAATAACCCGCGGCCCACCAGATGTGAGGGACAGCAGGTCGAATGCCCCATCATCCGACTAGGGACATAAAGATTTCCCTAAACATCGGACAATGCAGATGATAAAATAAAGCTTGGTATATCAACGGTTTACTACTTTAAAGGTTCCTGTGGGAGAACTGTTCAATGCAATCAAGGATCGTGGCTTATTGAGTTTGCCAACTCCAATAGCAAAAACACCTAACAAGCGAGATAGGAGTAGATTCTGTGATTTCCACAACACAAATGGCCACACAACGGCACAGTGCAGGGATCTTGGGAATCAAGTCGAGGACTTAGTGAGAAATCGTTACTTGGATGACTTCATTGAAGGACCCTACCCCGTAGACATGAGCTGGAAAAAAATGCAGAAGATGTTAGATGCGAACAACCAATTATCAGGGTTATAGCTGGAGGTCCAACTCTGGCAGGAGATTCAAACAGGTCTCGAAAATGCTATTCGAGGTATGCGATGACCAGCAAAGAAGTCATGTTTAATATTCCAGCAGTGAAATGTACGAAGACCAGATAGGTGCTCATCATGTGGAATGACGATGACGAGTAGGGAATATTGTATCCGCATAAAGACTCATTAGTGATCAGTGTTGACGTAGCAAGCAAAAGATTTAACCGAATACTTGTAGATACAAGAAGTTCAGTGGATGTTATGTTTAAATCAACTTTAGATAACGTTGGAATTGCAGGATTAAGGTTAGAGAGCACAAACACATCTATGAAGGGCTTTAGGGGGGAGGCTAATCCCACTTGGTGTGGTCGAGTTGCCTATCACAATAGGTACCAGCACATTTCAGAAAATCGTGATGCTGGATTTTGTGGTAGTTAACGAGGATAGCCCTTATCAAATAATTTTAGGAAGGCCTTTTTTAAGAGTCACTAAGGCTGTTGTCTCAAATCATTATCCAGTGTTGACATATCGAGTAAATGGAATAATAGGGGTAGTAAAAGGAGACCAGAGGATCGCATAAAGTTGTTATGCTACAGCTGCTAAGGAAACAATGCGAATTACCTCGTTGGATACCCGAGAAGATATGGAAATCGGCAGGCAGGAACTAGATGAGGAGATGGAGATAATGAGTATTCAGCGAGGACAAGCTGATAAAGTCATTAAGACAGGGTCGAAGGTTGAAGCAGAGGTTAATGAGAAGCTTGTGAACTGTTGAAGGAAATATGCAGATGTGTTCGCCTAGTCACATGATGGCATGCCAGGAATTGAACCTGCAATACCTTGTCATAGACTGGCAATAAGGAAAAAAGCTCGACCGGTGAGGCAAAAAAGAAATGTTTCAACCAGGAGAGATACGACGCGATTGCTGTTAAGGTGGAGAAGCTGTTGCATGTAGGTTTTATAAGGGAAGTCGAATATCCTGAGTGGGAGTCCAATGTGGTATTGGTGAAGAAATCCAACGGCAAATGGCGAATTTGTGTAGACTTTACAGACCTCAACAAGGAGTGCCCGAAGAATAGCTTCCCTTTGCTAAAAATTGATCAGTTAGTTGACTCAACAGCAGGTCATGGTTTACTCAGCTTCATGGATGCTTTTTCAAGATATAATCAAATGCCGATGTTAGAGCAAGATGAGGAGCATACTGCGTTCATAAATAATGTTGGCTTATACTACTACAAGATGATGCCATTTGGCCTTAAAAATACGGGTGCAACATATCAGAGGTTGGTTAACAAAATTTTCAAGCCACTGACTGGGAAAACAATGGAGGTTTATGTAGATGACATGATTACCAAGTCTAAGAATCAAGTAGAGCATCCGGGGAATCTAGAAGAAACTTTTGAGCTCTTGAGGGGGTATAAAATGAAGCTTGTTGAGTGTTAGAAAATGTATATTTATAAAGGAGAAAATCGTCATTTTACATTTTAAGTCTTACTAACACCCTTACTTTTATGTATTTAAACTTCTTGTCATTTAATTATGTGTGTTGTATTATAATTAAATATTTTATGTATTTTAGGGGAATCATAGTCATTTCACAATGAACGAGAGATTAGACGGTAAAACGGACATTACTTTTGAACTCAGGACGGTCGAAAACCTTAGGAGGAGCATAAAAGGAAAAGTGGCATTGTTCACATGTATGGTACTATTCACATGTACGGTACTGTCTACGTTACTGTTCACAGAGACATATCGATGATGTGGCATTGACTGATGAGGTGTCATGATCCTGTTGGACTAAAATTCTTATGCACTGTTGATTGGTGACGTGGCAGCGTGTTAGTGGACCAAAAATTACGCGTACGGTACATGCATTACACAGGATTATTTTCAACCAAACCGCGTTACTGTTCAAGCCGGGTCAAACCGTATTACTGTTCAAACCGCGTGGTCAAACCGCGTACTGTTGACTGATGACATGGCGCAATCTTGAGCGTCCAAATTGTTTTTAATCTGATGGCCATGATTTACTCAATGTATCTATAAAAAATGGGTCTCCCCCCCTAATTTGATGGCTCTGAATCCATTTTTGGACTCTATTTTCTGTAATTCCTTCTCCATCTTGTATTTTCTACGTATTTTAATAAATTCTCATTTTGCCCATAGTTTAATTATGAGTAGCTAATTTTCTTTCAAGCTTGGGTTGAAGGTGAAGTCTCAACATGTGTCATGAGCTTTATTTGGTAAATTTACTTTCTCTTCCCCTCTAATTTTTGTGGATAATTTGACTTTTCGTCAACAAATAATAATAATCTTATCTAGATACTGCCTTGGTTTCACCGGCTCCCTAGTACAAGGTTATTATTATTTGGCACGATAAGCCCTTAGCACCATATTGATTAGAGTGTGGTTCATGAGGTGTGGATTCCCCCTTCATGATTTAATTGATATTAATAAAGAATATTTAGCCCATGGTGCATGTTGATACGGATCCAGATACCTAAGCGCTCCAATTATTATAGTTTCCACGTTAATTTAATTCTCGCCATTTCAATTCCAATTTTAGGATAATCTAAATCACTTTCACCACAAATCCAACCACCTCATACAAAATCAATTCTACATATAATTAAAATCCACCTCCTCTTGGGATCGACACTCATCACCATTAATCTATTCTACAATAGATTCGTGCACTTGCGAGTTCAATAAAATTTGCACAACAATGCTTAACCTAGAGAAGTGCATGTTTTGGGTCTCATCGGGGAAGTTCTTGGGGTTTATGGTAAGCCATAGAGGAATTGAAGCTAACCCCGAGAAAATACGTGCTGTGATTGAGATAAAGTCTCCTCGCACAATCAAGGACGTGCAGAGTCTTACTGGAAAGTTGGCCACATTGAACCAATTCATATCGCGAGCAACCAACAAATGCCATGTTTTCTTCAAAATAATGAGGAAAGGCAAGAAGATGGAGTGGACGATGGAGTGTGAAGAAGCGTTTCAGCAGCTGAAACAGTATTTGCTCAAGGCACTGTTATTGTCAACGCCACGGGAAGGGAATATACTATACTTATATCTAGTCATATCTGAATGGGCCACAAGCGCAGTCATAGGAAGGGAGGAGGCGGTGGTTCAGTGCCCCGTATATTACACCAGTAAGGCATTGCTTGATGCGAAGACGAGGTATTCAGAAATGGAAAAGTGGGTTTTAGCGTTGGTGATGGTTGCTCGAAAACTTAGGCCATATTTCCAGCATATCTAATAGTTGTGATGACAAACCAGCCGCTTAGGTAGGTGCTGCACAGACTGGAGGCTTCTGGACGAATGGTTAAGTGGTCGATAAAACTGAGCGAGTTTGATATCAGTTACCAGCCGCGAGTAGTAATAAAGGCTCAAGCGATAACAGATTTTATAGTCGAATGCATAGACACAAATCAGGGTCTTGAAAGCGATGACGGAACGAGCAGGGATAAAATCAGTGAAACATGGGTGGTACTGGTTGATGGCTTTAGTAGAGAACAAAGAGCAAGAGTAGGAGCAATCTTAGTTAGTCTAGAAGGAGAAGAGGTTTCGTATGCAATAAAATTCAAATTCAAGGCCACTAACAACCAAGCGAAGTATGAAGCTTTTATTGCAGGATTGAAGCTAGTGCAGGCTCTAAGAGCAGAAAAGGTGAAGGTTCGAACAAATTCCCACCTAGTGGTAAATCACCTGAACGAGAGCTTTTAAGCAAATGATAAGAAGATGGAGGAATATTTCAAGTATTCTAAGCAAATCATGGCCAGATTTGAAGCAGTGGAAGTCGAGCAATTACCAAGGATTGAAAATTATTAAGCGGATATTTTAGCTCGAATGGCAGCAACATCAGATGCAAAGATGCCTCGAACGGTTCCTGTAGAAACCAAAACCCGCCTAAGCATTGTGCAGGAGGTAGAGGTGGTGTGTTTGGGAACCAAAGCTTCGTGGATGGATCCAATAATAGCATACATTCGGGATGGGACTTTACCAGCAGACAAGAGGCAAGCAAGGAAGCTCAGGCTCCAAGTGGCTAGGTATACCTTGATTGATGGGGTATTGTACCGACGAGGATATACTTACCCCTCTTGCAATGTTTTACGAATGAGGAAGCAAATTATGTCTTGAGAGAGATACACGAAGGGGTTTGTGGAAGTCATTCCAGTGCAAGGTCTTTAGCTTACAAAGTATTAAAACAGGGGTAGTTTTGGCCAACGATGCATCATGATGCCCAAGAGAAGGCCAAGAGTTGTAAGAACTGTTAGAATTATGTGAATGTTTCCACTTAGCCACCAAAAACCCTCACTTCAATAACTTCACCTTAGTCGTTTGCTCAATGGGGAGTCGATCTAATTAGGCCATTGCCAAAAGAACAAGGGGGAGTAGCGTATGTTATAGTCGCAGTAGATTACTTCACGAAATGGGTAGAATCAGAGGCATTGAACAACATTACAGAGAAGAACACAACAGATTTTATTTGGAGGAATATTGTGTGTAGATATGAGATTCCCCACACTCTCATCACCGATAAATGGCAAGCAGTTTGACAATCACAAATTTAGGGAGTTTTGCAAGAACTTAAAAATTGAGCTGAAATTCTGCTTACCAACTCACTCACAAGCTAATGGGCAAGTAGAGGCCACAAACAAAACCATAAAGAGGATGTTGAAAACTAGGCTAGGCGAAAAGAAAGGCGCTTGGGTAGATGAACTCCTAGGAGTCCTATGGACTCACAGAACTACCTATAAAACTACCACAGGAGAAACCCCTTTTGCACTGGCATTTAGGCATGAACCAGTTGTTCCAGTAGAAATAGGAATGAGCACGCACCGTATAGAGCATTTTGACGAGGAACAAAACAATGAGTAGATTTACTTGAACTTGGATTTACTGTTAGAAAAAAGGGAAGTAACCTCGAAAAGAGTAGCAAAGCATCAACAGAGAGTAGCTCGTTATTATAATCAGCATGTACAAGTACAGCAGTTCAAGGTCGAGGATTGGGTGCTCAGGAATGTTAATTAGAACACAAGGGACCCTAACCATGGGGTGTTTAGTCCCAATTGGGAAGGACCGTACATGATTCTACGAGCAGCAGGGGCAGGGGCATATAAGTTAGCTCGTGTAGATGGTAAAGAAGTTAAAAAGCCATAAAATGCTAAGCACCTACGAAAGTACTTCTAGTAAGTCCCTACTAGGATTTTTAATTGCAATATGAAGTAACTTATAGTTTATTTATTATCAAAATTTTGTAAGAAAATGATATTGTCCGATTTTCAATAAGAGAAGTTGTTAAAATAAAAATTTAAAGTCTCTAAGCCCATGAGGCGAGATATGAATTAATAGTCGCTTGGAATTCGAGCAAAAGGCCTTAAGCCTCAAAACTCATTTGTGGTGAGGCAATCGTCAAAAGACGCACACGCCAACTCGATTAAATTGAAATCGAGCAAGTATTATCATAGAAGGCTCGAAGGCCTCAAAGCTCATTTTAAGCGAGGCAAGGGTCAAGGCAAGTCTCCTTTTCTTTTTCATAAAAGGAAAAAGAGGACGAAGCTTAATTAAATAAGCTCGACCAGAAAAAGGTTGAGTAGACGAGTACGAAATTTAATTGAATTAGCTCGACCAGATAAAGTTGAGTAGATAAATACAGAACTAAATCGAATCAACTTGACTAGATAAAGTTGAGCAAAATGAACTTGACCAGGTAAGAATCGAGCAAACAAATACACTCGCAAGCGGAATAAAAATTATCCAAAAAAATAAGTATCATCGGAAATAGTTAGCTGCCTGCTATTATTGAGTTCCTTCTCTAACAACACACAAAAAAGGGCCAGTTTGAATCAAAAAGCTGCTTTAAAAGAAGCTTCAGGAAGCTACCGCAGAAGGACCAGCATCAGGTCCTGAGGACTTCTGCGCAGTAGGAGCAGCTACCTCTTCCGTGGGTTCAGGAACCACTTCATCCGCGGGCTGGACGGGTATTCCTTCTATTGGCTGGGGAGGGACTTCCTTCTCACCTTCCTTATTCTGCTTATCCATATGTGCATTAACCCTAGCTTCAATTTTGCTCATGTTCAACTCAGGTTATTCCTTCTTGAGTACAAACATTATGCAGTCGTAGCAGAATGACAATCCAGAGTTGTACTCAGCAACGTCCCACTCTTCCAAAGAGTCAATTCTGCTCAGCAGACGGTGTGCCTCTGCTTCAAGCTGGCGCTCAAAGGCGAATCTTGGAGTGTCCAGATCTTTCCTGGAGTTGATCAGCTCATTCCTCACGATTTAAAGTTCACGCTTAAGCTGTGAAGAAGTAGACTCGGACAAAGCAGCTTTCTCCTCGAGCTTCTTGATCATAGCTCCGAGTTTAGTCGATTGCTCATTCTCTTTCTCAAGCTCCTTCTTTAAATTCTAATTTTCAGCCATTAGTTTCTTGTCATAATTTCCAACTTTAGACTTATAAAGAGTAAAGACAGTAGAAAGCTAGTAAATGCACTGCTGCATAGTATTATACAGCTCAAGTGCAAGGCGATCATTCTGCTCAGAAATGAACTCCTACTTCACAAACTTGTCGAAATCATTTTTAAAGGAGCTTAGGAGTTCACTCGTCAGACCTAGCAGAGCAACCTTAGAGTGGATTCTAGAGGGAGCGGGAAGCTAGCGAGCAGAAGATTTTTCTGCTAGATCCTCTAGCTCACTAGGAGAAAAAGGAGGAAGACTTTGAACAGGAGAAGCAGCTTTAGAAGACCATGACTTCTTAAGTGGGGCAGATGAGCTGCTCGGAGTGTAGTCCATTCGACCATATTTTTTAATCTGCTCGAGAATGCTGCTCATATGGGTGGTTGTCGAAGCCAACAAAAATAAATTCCTACTCTAAATAAATTGAGTATAGTGATTGAGTAGGGTCGTGTCTACAGAGATCGGTAATTATTTAAATCCTTTTGAAACGTAAAACGTAAAATGAGGGAATTGTTGACAATAATAAAAATCAAATTAAAATAACAAGAATGCAAATTAAAGTTGTAATTCAAATTAGAGAAAGCTCTGGTTGAAGGAATTAACTCAGTTTGATTCGACTACTGATCATTGATTCAAATATAGATTATTATTACTCATGAATAGACCAGTTATAGCTACTGAGACCCTCTAATAGCCAATCTCTCCTTAACTAGTCGATAACCAAGGTACGACCGTTGGTTATTTCCCTAATCAATAGACAACCCTAGATACGATCATAGGATTTAATCAATTGACAGCCTGAAAAATCAGAGAGACCCAAATCCTAATCAACACATATGATGATTCATTTAAATTAGATTGTTTATTCTCACAACACAACTCTCTGCTATGTTATTTGTCACAAACATTAAATTCTTCATACGATGAATCCTTTAATTGACAATAGATTAAGTTGATAATTAAATAGTGGCCAATTACCTAATTAACAAACATAATCATGAAAATCATTCAGAGAATAAACAAATACCCAAAAAGCAATAAAACAATTAAAGCACAAGAAAGATCTCACAGTAGTAATGAATTAAAGCTTCATTAACCTTCAACTAGAAAAATAAGTTTAGTTTTTCATAGAGAGAAGAGAAAAGATTAAATCTAGGGTTTCTTTCTTTTTCTCCAATCCAAAAAATCCCTATTTTTCACAATAGATTCCTCCCTTAAATACTCTCTCTCTCTTCTCTTTTAGAATTCTATTTAAAATAAAATACTAATATCTGAAATATTAAATTTGTAATTACAAAAATAACCAAAAATACAAAACACGTTAAACTAAAAACTGCAGGTCTGCAGTTGACAGCACGCGCCCACGCCTTATCAACAAAGTTCTTCTAACGCTCATAATTTCTCCAAGAGAACAATCCTCCTTAAACATCATCTTTTAGCTCAATTTTATCATCAATCAATAGAATTGCACCTACAAAAGTAAAACACAAGTAAAACATTATTATTAAGTGCAAAACATCGATATTAAGGGAAGTAAACAATGCAAAACTAGTGCATAAATTGCACTCTAACACATATCTTTAGAATACCAGATACTATGTGATAATTGAGCAGGTCAATGATAGACAGCAAGTCCCTATACGAGCTTACGTTAGCTAGAGCAGTTTCAACATGCAATTCCGGTTTCTCCTTGATCTTGTAGATCAAACTCCAAAAAACTGGAACACAAAAATTAAGGTTAGAAGAAGCAATAAATACAGTAAATGAAGTACAGTAAAAAGTGAGCAACCTGGGGTGCAAAAGCGAGAAGAAGAAACATGGATTTCTCTTTTAAAAGTGGAGACCACTTGACCCCAGTTACCTCCAACGAAGAAAAATGTGTTCTTTCAATTTCCACTAAAGATTGAGAGATCTATGGTGGGTTTCTTTTGTTTTGAGCTGCTCATGAGGTAATACCAGTCTGCGTCTTTTGGACTACTTCTAAATTGATACAAGTGTTTATTTCTTTTAGAGAAGGCACAATCATCCTACATCTCCAGTATAGAAGAAATAGGCCATAAATGACTCTCCATTCGTTAGGGTTAAGTTGACTAGGCGACAGGTGCAACCTTCCTAAAATCTTGGCAAAATAAGATTAGAGTGGTAGCCTAACACTGAGCTTAAAACACTCTAAATACAAAGTCACAAACCCTTTTGGGGGACAACTGGGAATATCACTTTTACTAGGAATTCTTAACTCAATTTTGTCTGGAATGTAGCATTCCATCCTAAGCCTATGCAAATCTTCATGGGTAGTCTCACAATCCGTAAAGTCAATGGGGTAAGACTCAGCTCTAGCCCTATGAGTAATCCTAGTTTTTTTCTAAATCAACTTTTCTAAGGAGTTTTAATCACTGACTTCGCTTTCGTCAATAAACGATACTATGTTAGTACCAGGATCCATATCGGAATCCGTTTCTATCCCATCAACTCTCTCAGAGGATTTACCCTTTCCAGATGAGGATGAGATCTCTAGGGACATCCTCCTAGGAAGTTCTCTAATCCTGGACGACCTGGTCCCTTCCACATACCTACGAGGGCTAGAGCCAGACCCACTAGGATGGTAAGGCAGGGCATTCAATTCATCCCTACCACCAGGGTTTAATGATGTTCTTTTCATTCTAGGCATTGTGGATAATAGAATAAAAACCCAAACAGAAAGAAACAGAAAGCGATATAAGGGGCAATCAAGTGAGATTAGGGTTACGAGTTCAATACCTGTAAGTATGGTAACTGAGAAGGCAAGTACTGCAATTTTGACTATAAAAAGGAACGCTCTCGTTCGAAGTCTAAGATGAAGAAAGGGCGGAAGAATAATTGAAAAATCTATCTCGAGTTTATAGAAAATGAAACAGCGTTTCAGATGGCATCGTGAGGATTCGAAAAGACATATCGATCTGATAAGACGTATTAAGAAACCCGAAACCCACCACTTCGATTTTTAAATGCTTGGACAGGGCTTAGCCATGTCATGCGTATTTAATACAAGGGGATACAAATTCGACCATCAAAGGTTTGAATAAAGAAACTACTGACTCTTAACCAGGTATATAGTTTCTAGCTACATTTCATTTCACTCAAAGCACTAGAAACTGGGGGGATAAATGTTTGGGGTATTAAGATTTAGCTAAGTCGAGGAGAGTTTTACTATCTGGTCGCATGATCAAACACTTATCTGGTCACATGTAGCAAACATAACCAGCATGACTCGAGCAGAGCATCAGCTGGTCACATGATTTTCACAGGCTAAGACAAGGAGTTCCTTGCAGGAATTGGTCTGTAACGTCCAAGCGTGTTTAAAGCATAATCAGACGTTACAACGGCTAACCAATAACTGCATAAACGGACATATTAACCCGCACACTTAAATGATACAATTAATGCATTTAATTAGGTAACAGCCACAATAATCAAGGCTCGCAGTTGTCTATAAAAACAGGAAAAAGATCCATAAAAGGGGGTTGGACTTTTTGAGCTTGACATCATCTCTTTAATACAAAAATCATATAAGATCTCTGACTTGAGCGTCGGAGAGTTAACGTCGGGGAATCCGGCACCCCTGACCATCTTTTCTGTTATTTCAAGTTATTAGGAGCACAGAGACAATTCAATACTTGTGATATCAACAAGAGAGCATATTCAAGTTAAGGCAAACTTGACTGTTGACAAGGCAATCTGGTCGTCATCATCTGCTCGACCAGATTTCAGCATCAACACTGTGTGAGGAGATAAAATAAATATTATGTAGTAGTAATTAAGTTGAGTATTTTATATTTTGGAAACAAATAAGGACTTGTTACACACATAATAAGTTTAATTTTCTTATTGATTGTGATAATTAGATATAAGCAATTAAAATTGGAGCAATTATATTATTAAATTTATCACTAAATAAAATCATTAAAATAATTAGTCAAAATAATTCTAAATACTAGGGACTCCTGTTAAAACTTTTTCACTACATATTAAAAGTTTTTGCTTCATTAGTATTATGGTTGTTGATGGTATCCCGTATCAGTATTGATTCGATCATTGTTGCCAACAAGTTAATTAATAGTGTGTGTGTGTGTGTGTGTGTGTTAACTAAAAAACTCAGTGATTGTTATGTAATTCTATTGATCATCACAAAAAAGTTTAATCAGAGACCAAGTAAAGTGCCACGAAGATAGAATATTTTGGCCACAAAATACAATATCAATCGAGACAACTTTTGACTATTTCTTAATTTTGTTAAAATAGATTGTTATACATAACAACAGAAAAGGGCTCTTAAATTAGGTAAAAGTATAATAGTTTTTGAAACTAATATTTTATGTCATAAATAGTTTGATAGAATTTACAATTCTTTTTTAGCTACTAAATAGTTTCGTTAGAATAATTATATTTTGCCACTATATATTTTGTCATAAAAGATTATATGTTTTCCCAAAATAGCTAATTTTGGACCCTTTTTATGCGCCAAAAAAATATTTTTTTGAAACTATTAAAAAGTTTGTCTAAAAAAAGGTTGAATCAGGTACCAGGTAATGTGTCTCAAAAAGAAAAAAAATAGTTATAAAATATAAAATTAATCAAGATAAAACTTTCAACTACTATTTTTTACTTTTTTCATTATAAGTAATTGTATATGACAAAAAATATGGTCTTAAAATTAGCCAAAACCACAATAGTTTTTAAAACTAATATCTTGTGTCACATATTGTTTGGCCAATTTTACACCCCTCTTTTAGTTACAAAATAGTTTTGTCTCTTATAATTATATTTCACGACCATTTATTTTGTCATAAATGGTGAAATATTGTTACAAAATATTCACTTTTGGAGGGAAATTTTTGCGCCAAAACATTATGCCTTTTGGCAACTAAAATAATTTTTGTAATAAAAAAGTTCAATTAGTGACCAATTAACAGGTTACAAAATAAAAATTATTGGTTACAAAATATATTATAAGTTAAGACCAGACTATTGGCTACGATTTCAAAAAATTGTCATAATAAGTACCATTTTGTGACCAATTTTAAAATTGTTGTAAAATATATTGTCTTAAAAAGTTAAATTTCCAATAAAAAAAGTTAAATTTGTTGTAGTGCAACCCTTTACCTCCTTTTATAAATTGTTGTCAAAATAGAAAAAATTATGAAATAAACAGTTTTTGCAAAATTTACTAAACACTATTTTTGTCAAAAATTATGAAAAAAGCAATTTATTGAATTTCAACCTTAATCCAAAAGAGGCATTAAGACTAGTTCAAATATCTACTCAAAACCCAAATTTGCAATAGAGAAATTATCTTGACCTCCACTTTGTTAAATTGACAAATTCACCACTAAAACCAAGACTAGGATCCTCTTTTGATTTTAGATCTCACGAATTTTTAAAAATTTTATACCATGTGTATTTTAGTAATAACGTACGGGTAAGAACCAGAAATTAACTTTTTTTATTTTTTATTTATTAACACTAATAACTCATTTAAATTTTTGGTAAAAAAAAATTTAGGAACATGAGTGAATCTTAATATATTAAACCAAGCATTAGTAACTCGAATCAGATGTTTAAATGGTTCAAGGTTCTCTCACTCTGACTTGTTTGAAATAAGGATGTTGAGTCATATGACCGGAAAAGGGATGGAATGTGCCGAAATTTGCCAATCCTAAGCCTATCCCAAACATTAAATCAGGACAAAAAAGTGTCTCGATCCTATCTCGATGGGGATCTCAAATTATTTCGAATGACATGAGTTTTCTTTCATACACTATAGATTCTATCGCAAACGACATGTCATATGCCTATAACCAATATGTCATAATATTATGACCTTCATGTCATATATATTATTAATTAAAATTATGTGACATACAATTTAACCAACATGTCATATTTATGTAATTCATTAAACCAACTTGTTGTACATTTCTAGAACCTAAATTTGAGGTCCCGTTCAAAATTTTCAAATGTCCTAAATCCCGACTCAAATAGTAAGTTGAGATAAACTTTTTGACCCGAATTCCATCCCAAACAGGCTGGGATCCCGAATCCCGATTGAGAATCGTGAAATTTTGCCAACCCTATTGAGCCATAATGGTTAGAAATAAGAGTCGTACAAGTGTGGTAGAAATCAAGGATTTTCAAGAAAAAAGTGAAATTTGTGGATGATATAATAACTATGTCTATCAAGGAAAAAAAGAGGGAGAAAATAAAAATACAAGGAACAGGAGGGGAAAAGAAATTTGGGGGGTGTGGAACTTTTTTTAGGGGTGGCAGAAAAACCCGGGCTTGTCCAGGCCCGGCCAAGCCCGGCCAAGCCCAGCCCAGGCCCGCGGGCCTAAAGCCCGGTCAGCACGGATGGGCCTAGATATGGGCCCAAAAATTACAAAGCCCACATATGTTGGGCCTGGACAAGGGCTTTGCAAAAAAGCCCGGACTTGGCCCGGGCTTTTTAAATTTATGAATAAAAAATAAATTTAATTTAAATAAAAAAGAAAAAATTCAAAATATTAAATTAGTTTAATTTTTTATATTAGTATTTGTTATTTTATTAGGTTGTATTACTAATATTTCATGTATTTGACCATTATTCTATTTATATATTAGATTATTATCTTTAATTTAAATATTTTTTCTTAATTTAAAAAATATTTTATAATTAATTTAAAAGCCCAAGCCCGGCCTGAGCCCGGCCCAGGCCCGTCTAGGCCCGGCCCGAGTTCGGCCTGTCCTAGTTGGGCGGGCTTTTGAAGGGCCTAGGCTTTGTTTGAATGATGCGGGCTTGGGTCTGGGCTTTAAAAAGTCCGGCCCAAGCCCGCAAATTGCCATCCCTAACCTTTTTGCAGTAAATGGGCTAAATCCCGACTCGCGTACTGAAAAAAATCTCTCTTTCTCGCTACACCCCTTATACAATTAATGAATAAATATTAAATTTGAAACCTCACTTTTATTCCGAAATTGTTATGAATTAATGTCTATCCCCCACTTCATTGTGATTGTGCACACATTTATGATGCATAAAATATTTAGAGTAGTGCTAGACATTACAAATGTTTTATCTCAAAAATTATCTCAAATAATGTGATATTTATTAATTAGTTAGTGAGATAATACAACTAATTCATGGATCCTCCTATATTGCAACTGTTGCAACATACCACTACTTTTGTCCTTTTGTTGTTTGATTACACCACACTACCTCATATTTTCTGTAAAATTAAATAGGCACTAGAAGTTACAAATTTTTACATACAAGTCCTTTTTTTGTAGGGGTGTTCAGAATCCAATCCAATCCTTTCAATCTATCTGATTCGTAAAAATATGATTTGTAAAAATCCAATCCGTGGATTGGTGAATTGGATTAGATTAAAATTTTAAAAATCCACAGTCGGTGGATTGGATATGAATTTACTTCTATGAATCCGCAAAAATCCGCGAATCTGTAAAAAAATAAAAAATATTTATTTAATAAAAAATTACACTTGTAAATATGGCATTATACTTATTAATAAATAAATAAGTTAAAATATAGTTTCATTAACACCATATTATGTCTTATCCAATAATAATATAAAATAAAAATAATTAAAAAAAATAACTTCCTAAGCAGTTAATTTTCATGTACTGATCTAAATAAATGAGATTTTTTTTCTTTTTGGTGTGTTATATTTTGAAACTTTGAATGTATTTTCTATCTTTATTTAAATAATTTATTTATTTAACTTTGAATTTGATTGGTAGTAAAATTATTTTTATATTATTTTTTTATTTAGTTAGTTCGTGAATAGAACATTATTAAAAAATTTTAGCCCACAAACCAATCTGTAAAGTGGTGGATTGAATATGGATTTGGTCAAATCCGCATCCGATCCGCTTACATATGGATTGGATTTGATTAAAAATTTATAATCTGCAAAATCATGGATCGGATATGAATTGATGTTCAATTCGTAAAATCCGATCCGCGAACACCCCTATGTTTTGGGATAAAATGGCATTTGAAAAGAATTTTAATTAATGTTATTATTATTATATAATAATATTATTGCTATTAAATTTTATTATTTTTATTTATTTTTATTATTATTATTATTATTATTTATTATTTGTGTTATTAATGTCATTAATTTTGTTATTATTATTATTATTAAAATTACTTACTTTTATTATTTTTATTATAACCTAATTAATTCATTATTATTAATATTAATATTGTTATTATTAAAATTATCGTTATTATTAAAATATATTAACTTTATTATTTTAATTATTATTAATTATTGTTACTATTATTTTATTAGTATTATTATTATTAAATTTTTTTATTTAATTATTATGATTATTAATATTATTATTGCTGTTAATTTCATTGTTGTTGTTATTATTATTATTGTTGTTATTATTATTATTATTGTTGTTTTAATATTAATAAATACAAATAATATTAGGGACACAATTAACAAAAGGCATTTTAGTAACTTAAAACAATCTATTTTGATTCTAAAATAAGGTACAAATATTAATGGAAATGTTATTCATTCCGATTTCAATTCTTATAGCTCAAGTAAACAACTTATTTTAATTCAAATTCATTATTATGATTCCAACTTATTTCGATTCTTATTTGGTAAACGCAACATTAGAGTTTCTTTGGAGCATAGTATTGTACAGTATTATAATATTGTTCACATTAATTTATTGCTTACCTGTGTTTGGAAGTTTTGAAAGCTAGATTGTGGTCCATTATATAATTCACTACAATGTGCCAACTTTTGCCTAAATTGAAACATTAAATATATTTAAATTATATTTTTATTATAATAATTATAATATAAAAATAAATTATTTTATAATATTATTTTATTATATCATATTATACTTATATATTAATAATTAATATAAAAATAATAATTAAATATAATTAATAATAAATTTAAATAATGAGAGTAGATTTGGAAATGATAGCAATAATTGGAGAATTATGAAATATTTATGAATTTGTAGAATAAATCAAGGGATTTATCTTTATGAAGTTAGGGAGCAAACATAGACTTTATAAACGAATATTGAATCAAGCATTGTAATTGCCCAATATCAATAATAAAAGTACTCTCAAAATTTCCTACTTCTTCCTTATTCATATCATTTAACAACTTAGTCAATAAATAAAATAATAATAATTATATTTTTTCTTGACATTTCAAACAATAAGAGGGATTGCAATGATAATAACCTAAGTAATACATCCCTACTGTTGCATTTATTTTTGCCATTCTTGCCTTGGATCCAATGGTTAGATCACAATCAGACAAAAAATGTGGTATCATACCATTGTGGCAACGTAGTTGGATCCCTAATTCACTTGGAACTTATAAAGAATTATCAATCATTCAATTAATGACACATCATTTATGATCAAATTTGAGATGTTTATCATTACCCAAATATTTATGCACATCCAAATCAAAGCACAAAATATTCAGAGCAAAAAATTTGTTCTGCAACCGAACAAATGATAGGTGCCATGATGTCATGCTACCTCACAAATCTCAACTCAAGCGGTCAGTCATTTTTTAGACTCATTCTTTTACTACAACTAGACATCAAGCTTTTGTAAAGCTGACAAATAATGAAAATTAACTATGATTCCATTACTTCTCTTAGCCTCTCTCAGTTCATTTCCATAATTCTAAAGCTTTGGCTTTCATCCATTATTATAGGCATTTCTTTATTTCAGTTCCTACATATTGCTGTATCAAAATTAGGATAATTCAGACATAGATCCATATCAGAAATAATATTTTTCTTCTTCTCTCATTTTTGTTCTTTCTTTAACTGTTGATTGCTTAAGCGTGAAGTCTCTAATAAAATAAGAAAAAGTTGCCTTTCTGGTCTCTCTATTTATTGGTTTTGATGTTAGGCATAAAGCCATAATTTCAATTGCGATTTCTTGTTTATTTAGATTGATCATGATTGAATCTATTTGAAAATGGGTGACAAATAATGATTGAAATTATTTAGAAAGGCATAACAAATAAGAATAAAAGATATTCTAGCTTTTGTTTTTTAATCAATAAATGACATTGTCGATTTTAGAGATTGTTGAATGGTTAACTTGTAAAATTCATAATAATGATGACAGGAAAAGTAAGACTACCTAATAATGACATGAAAAGTTATCTATATAAGAGATTATGGTTCTCATGTCACATGTATTATTTTATTCTCTATAGATATCTCATCGAGAAGTTTAAAGGAATTCTTTAAGAGTATATGTTGATTTGGGAGACATACCATATGACTTTAGAGAGAAATTAAGCATAATGTATTCAAATGCAATTCCACATTTAATAATTGATTCTTGTTGATATAATATGAATGTTTCTGAATAGGTAATGGATTTCATCAAAAGATTTATTGTTCTAACAAAAACTAATACTTAACAACCTAAATTTAAGTCCAAAAAGAGTGACAAAAGGGGAATTGTTTATTTTATTCGTTAATGATAAATGGAAAAGAGGGAACCATATTTCAAAATTTATTTTGGAAAAGGGATACGTCGAGATAAAGATAAATATAAAATGAAAATGGGGTTTCGTAAAGGGGGAATTTTTGTTAAGACGCTCTTGAGGTGTACTAAATAACGGGCTTTTTAAGGAAACTGGAGGAGTGTTAGTAGCTCCAAAATCGTAACACAAACCGTACAAAAATTGCTCAAGCCCACATCAACAAAAAGGTCGGAAGTAGAAGTCAATATGAAAAGGTATGAGCAGTGCTATTAACACACCTTTATCTTCCTTATAACACCACTATTTTTTTTTTCCAAGTGTAATTGCTAGGGGTGGCAAAAATTCCCACAGGGACGGGTACCCTCGGGGATTTTTCCCATTCGGGAAGGGTAAGAGGATAATTTCATACCCAATTTCTTATTCGGGGAAGGGACGGAGAAATTTTTTTACCCAATTTCTTATTCGGGGAGGGGACGGGGATGAGGTGGAATCCCCATCCCCTACTCATTTCCCCATTTTAATTTTTAATTTTATTTTAATTTTTTAAAATTACTAGTAAATAAATTATAAAATTATAAATATTGGTAAAAATAAAAAATATCAAAATATTTATATTATTAAACTTTTAAGCCTAATTAACTAATTAAAGTCCTAAATTTTTATTTAAGACATTAAAAAGACCGAGTAAAGTCTATTAGCCCAACATTTTTTTAATTTTAATATTCTTTAAATATTTTAAACTTAAATCTATTTTTTATTTATTTTTAGATGTTATAATTGCCCACAGCGAATCACAATTTTAATATCTAATCTAATCTAATCTAATCTAATATTTGCTCTTGATTTGCTCTAATTTAACTATTGTGTTGTAAAGGAAATAGTCCACATTTATAAAGTGCCCACGCCACCATTGAAAAAGTTAATTTTGAATCTAAATTCGATTTTATTTGTAACAATTTTGTATTAGACTATTAATTTATTCATGATAGTTTGTAAAAAAAGTTTGTATCCCTTGCATGTTGCGTTACTTACTAATTTAATGTATGTGACTTTTGTAATAGATATTAATGTAAGATATATTTGAACTTTACTTTTATTTGAATTTTTTATTTTAATATGATTAACTCAAAATCGAAAACAAAAAAAATGTATTAGTTATTCGGGGATCGAGGGCCCTCGGGGATCCCCTGTTATTATTCGGGGAGGGGATGAAGATTATTTCAAGTAATTCTGACGGGAACAGGGAGGGGACGGGGACATACGCAAAATATCGGGGATGGGTACGGGGAGATCGGTCCCCTCCCCTTCCCCTCCCCATTGCCATCCCTAGTAATTGCATTTAAAAACAACATATAATTAAACTCATCTACCATTTTTCTCTCTCTTCAAACTCAACACACCACATATTCTTATCTTATTGTTTTCTTCCTCTGCAAACTCTTTGAATACATCGTCAATGAGTTGGTTTTTTTTTTTAGACTCTTTGTCTTTTCAAAATTAAACTTCAATTTTATTTATGAGTGAGAAAATTAAGGGAAAAAACTTAAGTTCAGGACAATTTATGTTCCCAAAGTTCAAGGATTTTCAAAAGATGAACTTGTTATAGATCCAAAGATGATTTCAAGGCAGTACCTAAAATTGGATCTTTTCATGGACTGGTGCCTTCCTTAGATACTATTATGGAATGTTTTTGTTTTCTTGATTTGCAAGGATTAGAAATTAGATGTTTTTGTCAATACATGGGCAATATGTTAATTAAGTATTTCGGATGAAATTCAATTAGTGCTTAGATAAAAGAGTAAGCTTTATTGTAAGTTTGATTATGCTCTGGATGCAAAGAGATTGTAAAAAATAAATAAATTTTTGAAAAAGAAAATAAATAGTTGTTAAACGTGGTTTAATAAGAAAAAGGCACTGTTAATAGGGAAATTTGACTCTCACTTCGTCTTAAGGGATAACTCCACAGAGGGGAATCAAGGATCCTTCAAAGAAGGAAATGATGAAGCCTGAGACAAACTACTAATTGGTCAAAGATCCCTTAAGGAAGGAAATGATGAACCCTGAGACAAAATTGCGAATTGGTCAAATATCACTAAACCAGCAAACCTAGGTTCAACGAAGAAAAATAGTTTAAAGAAATACTACGTAGTTGAGAAAATTGACTATAAGATCTCTTAGTACATAAAAATAAGAGCACAATCCCCATAACCTAGAAACACGCCACAATGTTGATAAGGCATATTTTCCACCTTAGGGAAGGATCCTATTTCAAGCTAGAACAAATAACCCTTAAAGAGCGAAGATGAATCGTTCAAAGGAGGTTGGGCTGTGAGCTTAAAATCTAAGAGTGGCAGTTAAAGTAAAGGAATTTCTCCAAACAACTCAAGTAAGAACTATCACCCCAAGGGTTGAATTAGGTTGGCTTTGCCACTACCCTAAGATCTCCTAAAATAAAGAAGATGAAGTTGTAACCACCATGCATCACTCTATTCACATGAAGTAAGAAGTCTACCATAAGCTAATAACTCCCCACACTCTCTAAAATAAAAGAACCCACTCGCCTAAAAATGTGGGAGAATATAAATACTCAATTTTATAATTGAACTTAAATTCGCTAGCCACTAACTTGAGCATTGGAGTAGAATGACGGAAACCCCTTTTCCAATCCCATTTCACTGCTCTTTTGTTTACTCTGTATGTAGGTAAGACCTTCATTTGAGGCAAGAAATAGGTATCAACAGTTGGCACTGAAGAAAGGGCTTCTGCCAATATAGTTGTTAGTTACAATGATGCAACGAAAGTCACATCAATTGTCAATTTCGCGATATCAATTCATTTCTAACGTGACTATGTCTTGTGAGATATAATTCATCTTAAAATTCACCAAATTTTGGCAAGATTAAGAAGGAGAGACTGTCAATCTAGAAGGCTGGAAAACATCCTTCCCTAGACGAACTATGTAGCATAAAAGCATGGAAAATAAGCATATAAATAGGGAAAAGCAAAAACTTGAAGACAATGTGGGATCTCAATGTTAATATCTAGAAAAAAAAAATACAGCTATTCAGAAGCGTGTCACTTGTCGACCCCAACTTCGCTAGGAGAATATAAATACACTAGCTAGAAAACCTTGCCAAACGGTTAAGCATCATCTTGGAACAGTAAGTGTCGCAAACACCTCATGGTTAGCAAATATTAAGGAACATGGAACTATCGTTGTTGAATGAAGTGGAATAAGAACCCAACTCCCAACGACTAGGAAAAATCGATGTGGTTAACTATCGATAAGAGTATTAATCTTATGCTTACTTTAAGTACAATATACATCATTGTCATTGTGCGTTTGAGATGAGACTATTATAAAAGGTATAGTAGAACCTTATTGTTTGCCTAAAGCATGCTAACTTGTCTCAATATTAACTAAGCTTGATTTTAAACACCGGCTGAGGACAAAAAACTTTAAGCTACGTTAGGTATGCAAATGTGAGTATTACAGATCATATGTTTCAATACCATTGATGTTTGCTTGATAGAATGATTTTCCACTATTTTTTTTTAGGAAGGGGAGCACAAATATAAATAATGCCCCTCATCTAAGCTAAGGCCAACTGGAGTGCACTGTAGAAGTGAAATACTTATTAATTATCAAGGGGAAGAAAAAAAAAATCAAGGAATGCAACATCAATTCAGCCAAGTGCACAACATTGGATAATCAAACTAAGAGAAGCTGGGGCTCAAATGAAGATCCACTTCAATTATAATGCTAAATATTTTCCTCCCTACGGTAAGCCAACAATGTTACGATCAAGCATGATAGACAAAAGCGATCTAGGAAGCAATTCCATCAAACTATCTTACTAATTTATTCAAATATTTTATATTAGGGTAACATGGAAAATTAAAAAGAAACAAGATTTTCAAACTATGAATGGCAATATATGCAACTGCACCGTGTGGTAATGACGGAGTAAAGAAATATTTTAACTTCAACTAGAATAGTAAATTGAAGGTTGAGACATCAGTATACTTATTACTTAACTTAAAAATTAATTTGTTTTGAAACATTAGTCCTTTACATGACATATGCCGTGTTGGAATAATCACCACCTGAGCTAGTTAATTTCAATTGAAGGAGTATTATGTGCACATTAGACTTGTTGTTTACTTGGAAATTTAAAATTAATCATTTGTGTTAGCTAACTTTATTGCACATAAATTACTTTTGAAAAATTTTGTGTTCTTTTTAGAAGGAATTATTTGTTCTTACATAAGCATATGCCTTCAAGAAAGATCTAGCATCAAGTAGGCCCACATTGAAGATCAAAGGTCAATTTTGACCTCAAATGCAGCAAATTATAAATTTCATCCTAAAGCTTTATGAGAGGATTGATTACAAATTTCACCACAACAAGATGCATGCATAAGATAGCTAAGCAAAAAAGGGAAGAAACATTAATATTAATTTTAATAAGACAAAACAACCAAGTAAATATGAAAAGCGCTACAAAAAAATCAAATGCAATGCCTAAAGAAAAGCCACTAGCTCAAGACCAGTCAAGAGTTGCCAATGCAGCCATGAAGACAACTATAGAAAGAAGAATGAATGTCTGATTAAGGAAAGAAAAGTGTCACAGATGTCTATAATTAATAGAATTTTTTATTTAATGCACTTTACAGCTATAGTTTTCTACAGCATAAAGTCAGCATGGCTAAAGACCCTTTAAATTAAAGATAGGGTAAGATTAAGTGTACTTAGGAAAGCTAGTAAAAAATAGAAAATATTCAAGTGATGACGACCTGTAAAGTCTACACACCTGTCTGAACTATCGTCACCTCAAATGAAATGGAATTAGAGGGTATCGAGAAGGCCTTGCTATTTAAACGATCCTAACCCATATAAAGGGTAATTATTTTTATCTATGCAAAATTACAGACAAGCACGAATCATTGCCATACAAAATTGCGAACAAGCACAAATCGTTGCTATTTGAGCAAAATAATGCATATAAATACGAATCATTGCCATCTGTGCAAAAGCACAAATAATTTCAATCTGTGCAAAAGAGTATCCAAGCATGAATAATTGCCATCTGTGCAAAAGTGCACTCAAGTATAAATAATTATTATTTATAAAAATGTGCATCCTAGCCAAAAGATTGCCATTTGAACAACTTCAAGTAGATGATTTCTATCTCTCCAAAAAGAATGCATATGTGAGCTGCCTCAAGTGGTTATACATTGATGCTATGTAGAAATTGTGCTTTAGGACATATTGCTAGATGTGATAACCAATGTTACCGATCGCGTAAAAGCCATCTGCATAATTTAACTTATCTCAAATGTGACAAGTGTAACTGCAACCCAAGAAGTAAGTATACTAGTGCGATGAATGAAATCTTAAATAAAAATTATAATCTGAAGAATAAATCACCACTAACATTTTAAGCATAGGAAAGTATTTAATAAGAGAAAACCATGCTTATAAGCTACTATAAGTGTGAAGAATTACTTAACAATGAGTAATATATTGAAGCTGTACAATTAATCTTTGCAAATCAGATCACCAAAATGAAAAACAAGGCAAAGATGCAGGCTAAAAAATGACGATGACCTACATAATGGGTATAAACATTTTCATATAGAGAAGAAGTATGATGATATGCTTTGAAATGATTTTCTTTCTCATACTCAATAAAATTTATCAATTATAGAGCGCTCGAGTAAGGGTTTGAGAAAAATATTTGAAAAAATGATCAAATTACCTAGGCATGAAAACATGCCTCTTGAGCATACTTGCAAACCATCTACATATGTAGTAGGGGTGTTCAGAATCCAATCTGATCCGTGGATCTGTGGATTTGATATGGATTGAAAATTTAAAAATCCACAGTCAATGGATTGGATATGGATTTACTTCTGTAAATCTGTAAAAATCCGTGAATCCGCAAAAAAAAAATAGATATATATACCAGAAATAAATCAACGCCCTTCTCAAATCTAAACAAAATAACTTAGTTTGCTTAAAAAAGGATTTGAGTTTACAAAGAATTGAAAATCAATTAGAAAATGATTTTATACAAAGAAAAATCTCTGATTTTAAATCCTAATTGAGAAAGAAATCTGTGCTGATTTACCATCTGCTTTTTGGAATAGAAAACAACATGGAAAACTCTTTTAATGAAAAACAAAAACCTACTAAAGCCCATCCAATCCAAATGAACATGGAATTGGAATAACATTGCAAAGATGAGATAAAAGATCTATAATCTAAAGGACTCATTGTAAAATCAAGATCACCATGGTTTTGTGACGCTTTCTATGTCAATAAGAATTCTGAAATAGAAAGAGGAACACCTAGATTAGTAATAAATTACAAACCCTTCAATAAAGTATTAAAATGGATTAGGTATCCCATACCTAATAAAAAGGATTTACTCCAAAAACTGCATTCTGCTTTCATATTTTCTAAGTTTGATATGAAATCAGGATTTTGGCAAATTCAAATCCATCCTAAAGACCGTTATAAAACTGCATTTACTGTTCCTTTTGGATAGTATGAATGGACTGTAATGCCGTTTGGATTAAAGAATGCACCATCATAATTTCAGAGAATTATGAATGATATTTATAATCCTTTCTCTGAATTCTGCATTGTCTATATTGATGATGTGTTAATCTTTTCTCAAACAATCAATCAACATTTCAAACATCTAAAGACGTTTTACCTTGCCACTAGAAAAGTTGGTTTAGCCATTTCTAGTTCTAAAGTTTCCTTGTTCCAAACAAAAATCAGGTTCCTTGGTCATTACATTTCAAAAGGAACCATTACACCTATTGAAAGATCTCTTGCATTTGCTGATAAATTTCCCGATAAAATCCTTGACAAAACACAATTGCAGAGATTTTTGGGAAGTTTAAATTATGTTCTTGATTTTTGTCCTAACATCAATAGAATGTCAAAACCCTTGCATGACAAATTAAAAAATAACCATGTTGCATGGATTGATGAACACACTAAAGCGGTGAAACTAATAAAAAATTCTGTTAAAAATATTCCATGCCTTTTTCTTGCAAGTCCTACATTTCCTAAAATTGTTGAAACTGATACATCAGATTTAGGCTGTGGAGGAATATTAAAGCAAGTCGATCATAATAAAGAACAAATAGTACAGTATGTTTCTGCTCACTGGAATGAATGCCAGAAAAATTACCCCACCATTAAAAAGGAAATTCTTTCTATTGTCTTATGTATTTCTAAATTCCAAAGCGATTTGTTAAATCAAAAATTTTTGCTTAGAATTGATTGCAAAGCTGCAAAACATGTTTTAGAAAAAGATGTTCAAAATATTGCATCAAAACAAATTTTTGCAAGATGGCAAGCCATTTTGAGGGTTTTTTATTTTGATATTGAGTTTATTAAAGGTGATACAAATTCTGTCCCTGATTTTCTAACTAGGGAATTTCTCTAAAACAAATAATGCCGCCTAAAAGACGAGATAAGGGGAAGGGCATTCCAGTAGGATGTAGGATCAAAGGATGGATGTGAATTAAGTAAAATTCATCAATTATATTAATCAATTTCAGTACGTGGCATTGTTTCCAGATCGATGCAGAACTTAATCTACCTTTGGGACCAGATCTGACTTAGAACAGATCAATATCCCACACGTTCTGTTTTCCAAGGCGTTGTTTCCAGATCGATGCAGAACTTAATCTGCCTTTAGAACCAGATCTGACTTAGAACATATCAATATCCCGCATGTTCTGTTTTCCAGCCGATATACTAGAAGGCAAATTTAAAAATTTTAAGCAAATTTAAACAAGACAAGGCTCATAGATAATAATATATCTGGATTCCAGAAATAGTATTATGATTGAATGTAGGGAGAAGAGAAGATACAACTAAGGGCAGAGATCTGGTCTCTTTGCCTTAGAGGAATGTAGCAGGTTTTATAAAAATTAAAACTTTAAATAAATTACAGAAATTTAAACATACAACTGAATTTTAAAACTTACAAGTTATATTGCTTGTATCCTTGAATCTTTAAGAAGATTTATTACAGTAGGAAATAGATGGAAATATATATTCAAGACAGGAAAAATTCCTTGATGTCTTAAGATTCCCAGAAATATTACAAGAAAGAAGAAAGAAAATTCTTTTGAGAGAGTGCTTTGGCCTTTGAGAACTTCTCCGAAAAAAAACCCTTTGCCCTCCTTCCTTCGCTAGACTTCTTTTAAATAGAAATTGTGGAGGACATGATACTATTGGTTCACATGCGTGGTTGGTGCAGCGGGACCTTCTAGACATGTGGGGGACATCATCATTTGGAATGGGCCTTCTTTAAGACTTTAGTGTTGATGGCTTTTGTTGTAGCTTCACAAGCGAAGATAGTGGCGACAGCATTATCTGAATTTGGAGATGCTTTACGAGGCAATAGATATACCTTTTGAAAACATGGCACATGTGCGGCCACACTTGTGTCCCGAAAGACGTTTTCAAAAGATATTCCTGACAAAACTGGCTTCACGAGGCAACAGAAACTTTTGCTTTATGGAAAATTACAAAGAAAATTCAAATGATAATTACAAGGATAAAAATACAATACAGATAAATGATAATTACAAAACTGATATGGAAAATAAAGGAAAATTACTTTTTTTTAATACAAAGGCTAATAAATACAAAAGGCTTTCAAGAATGCTTTATTGGAGAAAATATTCCGAAGCAGTCATCTTCGTTCTCGTCTCCAAGGGAAATGAACGGCTCAGCTTCACTAGAAGAACGTGAACCAGAACTAACAACTGATGGTTCGGATCTCGAGGCTAGGAGTTGTTGCATGACTTTAAAATATTCCTCTTCAGTTTTTGCACTGGCCAAGAGAGACTGGGCCTTAGTTCTTTGAGCGAGGAACGTGCTCTGGTCTTTAACATTTTAAATACTTGGGGCAAGGAGGCCTTTTGAGGAAAGCCAAACTTGAACTATGGCTTCCGAAAGTTTAGACTGCTCATCAAACTTAGACCACCATTTAACTTTAAAGGTTCTTTGTAAAATAAGTTGGGCCTCGTGAGTGTGGTAATTGAAGTTCCACATCCAAACCCAAGGAAGAAAGAAATTTGTACAAAACAGAGCAAATGAGGGAATCTTTTCTCGGACTCTGAAGGGACATAATGGGCTTTAAAAAGATTTAGACAGTGGATGGCGTTAGGGGTAAGAATATCTGGGCTTGGCCCAAAATAGTTCCACTATTGTTGAAACCAATTTGGGAGACTTTGGACGGTTATTTTTGAATTGAAGAAAAATAACCAAGAATGAGTCTTTTTTGGATTTTGAATAAAAAATGTGTTAAACCAGGCTTGTTGATAATCCCAATAGGAACAAGTTAAGCAATGGTTTAAGCTTATTTGAAAATTGGCAGGAAAAGTCTTTGGTTTGTAGAGTTGATCGTTCCACTGTTTTGGGCTCAAAACTTTAAGAATGGTTGCCGTGGAATAGGCAGTATCAGAATGAGATTCACTGAGGAAGAAATGTTTGAATTTTACAGACTCAGTGAATTCTAAGATATCCTGATAGAAAGACTGGGGTTTTGACAAATCTCGTGGTTTGAAAAACCAGCCTTTCGGAAAAATCTTTAAAATTGCTTGAAGGATCAGAGTGATAAAAATCATCTTCCATTGTTAAAACATTTTGAAAATGGGTTTTATTAATCCAATCCGAAGATTTTTTAGAAAGCTTTGATTGAGAAACAATAATTTGGGAAGATGAGCTTTCTCCCGAAATAACTTTAGAAGAAGAAGATTTTGAAATTTCTTTAGAAACAATTTTCTCTTCTTCAGGAACTTTAGAAAGAGATTTATTTTGAGAAAAACTTTGTAAGGCGAGCATAAGCTCAGGAGATTTAGAGATGAATTTCATCCATTCATGTACCTGTTCTTGAGAGGTAATAAATTTAGACTGTGCTTTTTGTTGCTCTTGTTCTTCAACTATGTCAATCCAAGATTTGATTGGCATGGCTGAGGAAAGCAATTTTTCTTTATGAAGGGTTGCAGGTGAGGCCTTTGTGGTGATTTTAGATTCAGGGTCTTTAAGAATGCCCAACATAATTTAAACTTCCTAAAAATCTCTGCAATTGAGTTTTGTCAAGGATTTTATCGGGAAATTTATCAGTAAATGCAAGAGATCTTTCAATAGGTGTAATGGTTCCTTTTGAAATGTAATGACCAAGGAACCTGATTTTTGTTTGGAAGAAGGAAACTTTAGAACATTTTCTCTGACAGCAGAAAATGTAGGAGAGGTTGGAGGAGAAGGTTCCTTCTCTTCCTGTCTTTGTTCATGTTGACTGCTAGTGTAGATTGGGTGTGGAACACTAGTGGTATAGTCAACAGAGTGAATAGATAAACTAGGTATATCCGATGTGGAAAACCTAGGTTGACTTTTTACAGGTTGGAAAGGAAGATTAATAACAGAAGGAATTTTTGAAAATTTTCTTTCTAATGAGGGAATACTCGTACTTGAGTCTTTATCGGAAAATCTGGAAAATGTAGATCTCCTAAAAGATAGTTTAACTTTACCATCTGAATACTGAGTCACGTTTTGTAACTCTGTATTTGGCTCAAGTTGTTTTGGAATCACTGGATCAGTGGCTCCTTCTAAGATCCATTCTTCAGGAAGATTGATGTCTTTCTATTAGATTGGTCTTGGAATAACAGTGTTGGCTTTAGAAAGGTCAGTCTGCAAGAGAAGAGTTTCATCTCTTTTTTATTGGAATTTATGTTGCGTACTAAATGCAGAAATCATAGCTTTGTATGAAATTTTAAAAATTAAGGCAACTGGGACAGATCCCTCAATCATGTGATAATTATGGGTCTTGATTTGCAAAATCATGCTTTTTAGAATGTTTTTTTCCTTTAGAGAAATTGTTATGTTCGGGTAACAGTTAAATGATATGGAACCTTGACAAAGACTTAATTCTATACTACTTAGTAAAAAATCATCAAAAGAGATGACTCGCCCATCTCTTAGAACAGCAAGAATAGAAGTATTAAGACTTTCTGTTATTAAGGGTTTTATACCAACTTGTATTAAGCCGATGTGAACATAATTAAAATTCTTATCTTTTAATTTCTTTAAAGAGTGTTCTGAAAATAGATGAATAGTTTCAAAAGGTTTTGAAATGGTTATATCACGTTCTTCGATTTTTATAACATAATCATTCTTTAAAAAATCAAGCTTTTTCGTTTTGTAAATAATTTCTTTTGAAATATTTGGTAATTCCCAATTATCAATTACTTTATTAAAGTCTTCAATAACAAATTCTCTTCCATTGTTAAAACATTTTGAAAATGGGTTTTATTAATCCAATCCGAAGATTTTTTAGAAAACTTTGATTGAGAAACAATAATTTGGGAAGATGAGCTTTCTCTCGAAATAACTTTAGAAGAAGAACATTTTGAAATTTCTTTAGAAACAATTTTCTCTTCTTCAGGAACTTTAGAAAGAGATTTATTTTGAGAAAAACTTTTTAACTATATATATATTTAGTTAAAAAATTATTATAAATTTAATTAAAGAATATTATAAATTTGACATTACATAGTTACATAAGTACTATAACATATCTTAGCCATTACCCAATAATAATATAAAATAATTAAATAATCAAATATACAAATATAACTTGTAAAAATTGTAAAACAAAATAAAAGCAAAGTCACACGCACTAACAAAAGCAAAGTAACATAACGCCAAGTTATCAACAATTTGCAAAGTCACCCAAAAGCAAAGTAACATAACGCCAAGTCACCAACAATTTGCAAACAAAAAACCCTAACCTTCCCCGCCGTCACATTCACTAGCAACACCCAATACTGGTTCGATACACTCTCGACACCGATTTAAAGGACATCGGCCGCATGATTCCAATGAGAGCAAGC
Organism: Citrus x clementina; assembly: GCF_000493195.1. Classification (NCBI taxonomy): domain Eukaryota; kingdom Viridiplantae; phylum Streptophyta; class Magnoliopsida; order Sapindales; family Rutaceae; genus Citrus; species Citrus x clementina. Next base: position 13,324,315 of record NW_006262022.1, read on the forward strand.
CATCTTCTTCCCTGAGTCCATCGAGCCACTTCATAATCAGTGGTTCCAGCCAAACAATTGCACTATCACAACCTTTAAGATCGCCACCCGTACTTTTCCTGGCTCCCATCATTGACGGCTCTGTAATCACCACTTTTTGACAAGTACAACAGCCCTGGTGAAGGATCAGACTGTGTTTGGTTTCAGAAACTTCACCATTTCAATTAATTGTGGCTTTATTTGAACAATTAATTTCGGTGTTATATTAGTGTATTATTGTAACTTTATTTGAACAATTAATCTTAGTGTGTTATATTTTGAAACTTTAAACATATAATTGTAGTTTTATTTGAACAATTAATCTCGATGTGCTATATTTTGAAACTTTGAATGTATTCTTTTAGTTTTATTTAAATAATTAATTTGTTTAAATTTTATTCAATTTTAAATTTAATTGGTAGTAAAATTATTTTTATATTAGATTTTTTTTTAATTCATTAGTTCATGGATTGGGGAGAACTAAAAATTTTTAATTCGGAAACTAATGCGTAAAATGGTGGATTGGATATGGATTAAGTTAAATCCGCATCCGACCACAGATGTATGGATTGGATATGGATTGAGTCAAATCCGAATCCGATCCGCATATGTATGGATTGCATTTGGATTGAGTTTAATCAATCTGTGGATTGGATTAGATTGAAAAATTATAATCCGCAAAATTGTGGATCAGATATGGATTGATGTCTAATCAGTAAAATCCGATCCGCGAACACCCCTAATATGTAATTATGACATCTAAGCACAAGAGAGGAGAAGCCAAGTAAAAAAAAAATTATTTCTCAAGTGGATTTACACAAAAAGCAAAAACTAGATCAAGGCTACTAAGGAGTAAAAGCATGCTATCTAAATAAGCTGAATATATCGATACAGGACAAAGCCACCGCAACACAATATATCGATATTTTGCAAAAGACTATGCCAGATGTTGCTTGACCTTCTAAAGGGTTATAATTGATGCTGCTTATTGCAAAATGGCTATATTATATGCAACTTGACTTCGTCATACCTCATCACTCACTATTAGAAAGAAAAACTCTAATACTGCCATCAAAGTATTTAATCTCATGAAAAAGTGGATGCAATCAAAATCTTTAAAACAATGTAACATAAAACAGTTCCAATAGAATGTTGGAACAAGCTCTATAGTACTCTAGAGTTTTCTAAGAGCTACTTAAGTTCAAGTAATAGGGAGTCTGTCATCCTGAACGTAAAAGATGCAAAGGAAAAATCATGTAAAACAAAATCAACAAGCTAAAAAGATTTTCTCATGCGAACTTGGCATTACACAAATTAAAAGAAGGTCAACAACTTAAAAATAAATATAGGCATGTGTTTGCTACTTAGTTCATATAAAGATATTTTTTAATCTCAAAAACACTTTTCATGAGCTAGAGGCATGGCTTGATAAAGAAATTTAACGCTCACTTTATCTCAGGCAATAACTCCACGAATGGTAGGAATTAAGGGCCTCTCAAAGAAGGAATGATGAACCCTAAGAAAAAACTATAAATTAGTCAAAGATCACTAAACCAGCAACCTAAAATGTAAGAAAATATTCAACAAAGGAAAAATAGTTTAAAGTACAACCAATATAGTTGAAGTTACTGACTACAAGATCTCCAAGTACATAAAAATAAGAGCATAATCCTATTAACCCTAGAAATACGTCGTAATGTCAATATAATACTTTTTCCTACCTCAAGGAAGGATCTCATTTCAAGCTGGAATAAATGACTCTAAGGTGTGAACATGAATCTGTCAAAGAAAGTTGGGTTGTGAGCCTAAAATCTAGGAGTGGCAATTAAAGTAATTGAATATCTCCAAACAATAGCTTAAGTGAGAACTTATCACCCCATAGATCAGATAACGCCAGACATGACACCATCCTATAACTCCTAAAATAAAAGGGATGAAGTTATAACCACCACACGTGACTTGATTCCCACAAAAGAAGAAGTCTATAAGAAGTCTACCATAAGAATATGATCCCCAACACTCTCCAAAATAAAAATAAATAAACACTCACTTAAAGATGTGGGAGAATATAAATACTCAATTTGTCTCTTAAAGAGGGGTAAGTTTAGTAAAACTTCAATATTTTATAATACAACTCAAATTCTCTAGCCGTTAGCTTAAGTGTTTTGCAAATTTTAATGTACTCGCAAGCACACGAATCTATTGTAGTATAGATCAATGGTGACGAGTGTCGATCCCACGAGGATGTGGATTTTAATTGTGTGTAGAATTAATTTTGTAAATGGGTGATTGGATTTGTGGTGGAAATGATTTGGAATATGCTAAAACTTAAATTAAAATGGCAAGAATAAATTCTAAAATTGGAATTGAAATGGCGAGAATAAATTGAAGCGAAATCTATTGAAATGACGTACTTGGGTATCTGGATCCGTATCAACATGCATCATGGGCTAAATAATCCGTATTAATGCCAATTAAATCATGAGGGGGAATCCACACCTCATGAACCACGCTCTAATCAATATGGTGCTAAGGGCTTATCGTGCCAAATAATAATAACCTTGTACTAGAGAGCCGGTGAAACCAAGGCGGTACTAGACAAGAATATTATTATTTGTCGACGAGAAGTCAAAACATCCACAAAAACTAGAGAGGAAGAGAAAATAAATTTACCAAATTAAGCCCATGACACATGTTGAGACTTCACCTTCAACCCAAGCTTGAAAGAAAATTAGCCACTCATAATTGAACTAGGGGCAAAATGGGAATTTATTACAATACGAAGAAAATACAAGATGGAGAGGGAATTATAGAAAACAGAGTCCAAAAATGGATTCAAAGCTATCAAATTAGGGGGGAGAGGCCCCTTTTTTATAGATACATGGAGTAAATCATGGCCATCGGATTAAAAACAGTTTGGACGCTCAGGATTGCGCCACATCATCAGTCAATAGTACACGGTTTGACCACGTGGATGAACAGTAATACGGTTTAACCCAGATGAACAGTAACGCGGTTTGGTTGAAAATAATCTTGTGTGATGCATGTACCGTACGCGAGATTTTTCGTCCACTGATATGCTACCACGTCACCATCAACAGTACATAAGAATTTTAGCCCAACAAGATCGTGACACCTCATCAGTCAATGCCACATCATCGTCCGTCTATGTGAACAGTGTCGTGAACAGTAACGTATACAGTATCGTAGACGTGAATAGTACCGTACATGTGAACAGTGCCATTTTTCCTTTTATGCTCCTCCTAAGGTTTTCGACCGTCCTGAGTTCAAAAGTGATGTCCGTTTTGCCATATAATCTCTCGTTTATTGTGAAATGACTATGATGCCCCTAAAATACATAAAATACTTAATTAAAATAAAACACACGGAATTAAATCAAAAGAAGGTTAAATTCATAAAAGTAAAGGTGTTAGTAAAACTTGTAGTGTAAAATGACGATTTTCTCCTTAATAAATATACATTTTCTAACACTCAACATTAAGCATCGAAGCGGGATTGTTGGAAACCTCATTTTTCAACTCTATTTCACTGCTCTTTTGTTTACTATGTGTATAAGTATGAGTTTCATTAGTTGTTCTTACCTCAAGAAGAAAGCATCAAGAAACAAGTATCAGCAGGTACTTTTGGAATTATTTTGATTTAGAACAACAATGATTGGAAAAGAGTTTTGTAAGAATTAAAAAAAAAAATAGAAGTTCCACTTAGAAATTTTTCATAAAATATAGGAAAGTTGAAAAAAAAAAGATCTATTGGCCACAAGAATGAGTATGAAGCAGAGGAAATTGAAGTTAATCCAACAATGAAAAGAATGTTGAGGAATGAATATGAGAATGTTGAGGACTTTGCATTTGATTGCTCAATATTGAAATAAGCTTCAAAATATGAAATAATTATGCATAAAGAAGAGATATGGATTCGATGAAGATGTTTGTGACGATGCGTGTTATGAGGATAATGAGGAAAACAAAAAAGTTCCTTTTAAAGAGAATATTAATTGGCTATTCATTTCTATAACAAATTCTCCACATACAGACACTGATCTGGACCACTCAAATTTAATGACCATATTGATAATATGGAATGAGAAAAGTTAATTGTTTATATATCTGTTAATCTTGTGGTGTAAAGAAAGGTAGTTATCGATACAATCTCTTATTATTCTCTTGATTTACCTAAAGAAGACATAGACGGTTGTGATATTTTTTAGTGGTTAGTAGATTATAAGAAGACGTCGTTTTTCCTCAACTGTGTTGAAATTCAACTCAAATAGTACGAGAAGGAAATGTTAGAGAAATTCTTGATAGAAGAATTTATTTTATACAATTGGAATGATTGGCTGGACATTGTTGAGTGTTAGAAAATGTATGTTTATAAAGGAGAAAATCATCATTTTATATTTCAAGTCTTACTAACATCCTTACTTTTATGTATTTAAGCTTCTTGTGATTTAATTATGTGTGTTTTATTTTAATTAAGTATTTTATGTATTTTAGGGGCATCATGGTCATTTCATAATAAATGAGAGATCAGATAGCAAAACATACATCACTTTTGAACTCAAGACAGTAAAAAACCTTAGTAGGAGCATAAAAGAAAAAATGGCATTGTTCACATATACGGTACTGTCTATGTTACTATTCATGATACTATTCACATAGACGGATCGATGATATGGCATTGACCGATGATGTGGCATTGACTGATGAGGTGTCACGATTCTATTAAACTAAAATTCTTATGTACTATTGATCGGTGACATGACAGCATATCAGTGGACCAAAAATTATGCGTACGGTACATGCATATACACAGGATAACTTACAAACAAACAGTGTCACTGTTCAAACCGCGTCACTATTCAAACCGCGTGGTCAAACAGCGTCATTGTTCAAACCATGTGGTCAAACTGCGTACTGTTGACTGATGACGTGGCGCAATCCTGAGCGTCCGAAATATTTTTAATCCGATGGCCATGATTTATTCAATGTATCTATAAAAAGAGGGCTCTCCCCCCTAATTTGGCATCCCTGAATTCATTTTTTAGCTCCATTTTTTGTAATTCCTTCTCCATCCTGTATTTTCTACGTATTTTAATAAATTCTCATTTTACCCCTAGTTCAATTATGAGTAGCTAATTTTTTTTCAAGTTTGGGTTGAAGGTAAAGTCTCAACATGTTCCATGGACTTTATTTGGTAAATTTATTTTATCTTCCCCTCTAATTATTGTGGATGTTTTGACTTTTCGTCGATAAATAGTAATAATCTTGTCTAGATACTGCCTTGGTTTCACCGGCTTCCTCGTACAAGGTTATTATTATTTAGCACGATAAGCCCTTAGCACCATATTGATTAGAGTGTGGTTCATGAGGTGTGGGTTCCCCCCTCATGCTTTAATTGGCACTAATAAGGAATATTTAGCTCATTGTGCATGTTGATGCGGATCCAGATACCCAAGCGCTTTAATTATAATAGTTTCCACTTTAATTTAATTCCGCCATTTCAATTTAAATTTTAAGATATTCCAAATCATCTTTACCATAAATCCAACCACCCATTTAAAAAATTAATTTTACACACAAATAAATTCTACCTCCTCGTGGGATCGACACTCGTCACTATTGATCTATTTTATAATAGATTCGTGCACTTGCGAGTTCGATAAAATTTGCACAACAGACATCGTTATGAAAATCAGAAAATTCAAATTTCATTGTCTACATCAAAGCTGTACTTTGAAAATTAATCCTTATGCACGTGAAGATATTCTTGGAGACTATAACAAGCAAAATTCAAGGACGAATTGTCCCCACCCTAGTGGGAATGAGGTAGAGCAAGAAATTGAAGAAATTCTAATTAGATTAAAATTTATAATATTTAGGAATACTTTAATTAAGTTTAGTTTATAATATTTAGTTCAAGTCCTCATATTATACACATGTAAGCTTTACTATTCATAGAATAACCAAGAAAAACACCCATATCATTTTTTGAGTCAAACTTACCCAAATCTTCACCATCTTTTAAAATAAAACATGTACTACTAAATATGTGAAAATAACTTACATTAGGTTTCTTACCTTTTTATAATTCATAAGAAGCTTTCTTAGTGCCTGGACACAAGTACGCATGGTTAATAATATAACATGCAATGTTAAGTACTTCTAGCCAAAGATGTTTAGTTAAACTTCTTAGAATTTAATATCACATGTGCTATCTCTTGTAAAGTTTTATTTTTTCTTTCAACAATTCCATTTTATTTAGGAGAAAAGAATTTTCCAAGATCACTTTTAATTTTTTGTGATTCTTTTCATTTTTCAATTTAACACATAAAATTTTAAAAACATCAAACGTATCGGATTTTTTTCTAATAAAATCAACCCATATGTATCTAGAGAAATCGTCTACACAAACAAAAACATACCTTTTTTATAACAACACTTTCCATTTGCATTGGACCCATGAGATCCATATGAAGTAAATCGAGTATCTTAGATGTGGTAAAGTATTGCAAAATATTATTTGCTGTTTGCCGAATTTACAAATATCATAAACTCCAGGTTGTTTTTTATTGAGCTTAGGTATTCCTCAAACAATTTCTGCACTATCGAGTTTAGTCAATAATTTGTAATTCAAATGACCAAATTTTTGGTGCCATATCTCATTTTCATCAAAAGTAGCTTTATGGCAAGTAATAGATTGAATTAATTTATAGCAATGATCAGAGGATCTAGTTCCTTCTAGTATATATTCTCCCTTTTTATTAAATACTTGACATTTACTACTATCAAAATTTACCATTAAGTTTTGGTCACAAATTTGACTAATACTCAAAAGATTAGCTTTCAAATTTTCAACATGTAAAACATTATAATCAACAAAGGTTATATACTCTCGACTACATTTTTCGCAATTAATTAATGCATTATGATCACCAGTCATGTGTCTAGAACAACCACTATCAAAGTACCAGAAATTACTAGTATAAGCTTGTAAAGATGTAAATGACACGTTTGCATTTAATTTAGATTTCCTAATCCAAATAGGTCCAGTGAAGTTACCTTTGGAGCAAAGTTTAGATTTAGAAGCATATCTGGATTATCATATGATGAAACAACTTTCTTTATGTACTTCATAAGCTTAAAGCATCTAGGTCATAAATGTCATTTAACATGGCAAAAGTCACAAATAGGGACAAACCATTCATTCTTACCATGTGAGCTCGATGTGTAATGTTCCATATACTTACCTTCCACTTCTTTAGGGAGGTTTCCTCTAAGTCGTGATAGTTTGATCGTTGGTAGAGAAGCTTTAAACAATACTTGAAGTAATTCCATTATAATATCCAAGAGCACAATGATCTGAACTAGCTTTTCCTATATTCAAATATGATCAAGTTGCTTTGTTTTAGAATCCATCATTCTCAAATATTTTTGAGTACTTTCAAGAATAGTAGTTTGAAGGTTTATTGCCTTACTTTCAAACTTAACTTCTCACGAAAAAGTTCTGATATTGGAGTTTGCATTTTCTTGTATTGTTCATTCATCTTTATCCATTCTGAATAAATGCAATCATATGCATTACTCAAAGATCTAGCAACGTCATTAACACCATGATTGCTTTCAGCTTCTGAATTATATTCTTCATCAGTCATATTCACACCTAAAGTTTTAACATTATTATTGGGAAGAATCCATAAATCACAAGAAGGAGAAATATCACATGATTTTGATCTTTAGATCATAGCTAAGGGTGGGCATCAGTTTGGTTCAATTCGATTTTGGGATAAATTTTCGGTTTCAGTTTGATTTAGGTATGAAATTCAAAAAAATTGTTCAGTCTTTAAGGAAAATAAAAACTAAATCAGAACTGATAGTTTGTTCAGTTTGATTTTGGTTCGATATTAGTTTTTCGATTCAGTTTAAGTTTTTCGGTAACAGTTCACTTAACGATTTGGATTAACAAATCAATTTTTTAGTTCAGCTTAACCTGCATACAAGACCTACAATAATCAATGTCTAATAAACAAAAATAAAATAATTTACAAATTTGTATTCGCAAAAAAAAAATGCAAGAATTTTGGACTAAAATGAAGATTTTTCATAATCATCATCACTATTTTTAATATAAAATTTTTTTGCCTTAATTATAAATAAAATAAAATAAGTTTTTGCACTATAATATAATTTACCAAAACTTAGAGATCAGAATGATATCTTTTTCTGTTGAACTTTCGTCGGGGAAAATGTTTGCAAAAAATATTACGCTATAACAAAGTTTCTATCTATAAACATTTCCTAAATATTAGGCCATACTAAAATTTTATAAAGAACATAAATCTAAACGATATTACCTATTCAATTCAAATTTTGTAACTCTTGATCTGAAAATCGATCCTGACAGAATGGCTCGATTTGCTATTTCTTAGATATGGTCAATGGGCTGAGCGGCACGAGGCACGACACCTGTCCGTACAACACGGCACGACACGAGCACATTTCGGTAGGGCACACGGCACGGTACAACACGAACGTGGGCCGTGCTGGGTCTAGAATGTTAGGCACGAAGGCCTTAAAAGCATGACACGATTAGAGATGAGACAAAGCACGGCACGCGAAAAGGCACGTAATAAGCACGCTTCATTGGTGGGTTAAGCACGCGGCCCGTGGGCCACCAATAGCACGTGGCCAAATTATATCAAAGTAAAATTTTTTAATGAAAAATAAATATAAAATATCATGATTTTACAAATATCTTGAAATTAAATTTTTTTAATATATTTTTTTAGCATTGGCTTTTTAAAATTAATTTAAGTCCTAGTTTAAATAAATATTCTAATTTTTTTATGTTTATAATTTATTAAATGGATAAATAAATATCATGATTTTATAAATGATAAATAAAAAATTTTACGACATTAATATTTCATTTAGAAAATCATAACTTCGTTAATAATTAATAGAGATATGTTTCGTTTGTGAATGAAATATTTTTCATATTTATGCACAAAAAAATAAAATTATGAACAAAATATTTTTATGATAAATTAAAAATTACATTTTTATTCAATGGAGTTTATGTGCAATTATAATATTAGTAGTTCAAATAAAATTAGATGTAATTGTTATTCTAAGATTATAATTTTATTTTTATTAATCATTACTATGATCTATGAAATTATTATTATTATTATTATTATGCTGCTGGTGGGTTTAAAAAAATACATCAGATACATAGATTTTTTTAGACACGCTGAACATGTAAACTTAAAATATAAAAAAAAAAGTTGGTAGCCTTTTTTTTAGCATGGTCCATCAAGTGTCATGCCGCCCACTGGCCATCATTAGTATTTCTATATTTAATTTTTTAGCTTCATAAAAATTGAGTCGAAACTAAAAAACTGAACCGACCCGGAGTTTTTTTAGTAGGCTCGGCTTTGCCCACCCCTACAGTCATACCTGCGCTGCGCTGGCATGGTATTTGCGGTGCGTTATATATATAGTATAATATATAGGGAAAGCAGAGTAGGAGCCGAGAAGCATAGCAAATTTGGTTAGTTTGCCTAGAAGACGTGAAGAAAATGAGCCATCCGTATGTGCCCAGAGATCTGAATCTGGTGGATTACGCGCCCAACTTGCTCTCGCAGTCCACTATACTTGCTGCTTATGGACTTGCCTCTTTGTTCGTCGTCTCCCTTATCAGGGTAATCTCTGGTTTGTCTCTTTTCTCTCTCAAATCTTTTAAATATGCATGAATATTTTATGCTGATGCGTGGTTATATTAATACATTGAATTTTTTACTGCTCTTGATTTACACGTTTATTTTCACTAGCACAATTATAATGAGGTAAAGGGCAGGCCAGTTTTTGAGTAATAGTAATAAGATTATGAGATTTCTTAGTCTTGGATTGGCAGTGGAAAGCAAAACCCTTGATCCCTTGGAAGACGGAACAGAATCGGATAATCCCAGCTTGATTTTGAGTAAATATAGATTTGTCTGGTTTAGAACCCCTCAACAAATTGAAGAGAAAAATGGGTGCTTAAGAGAAAGTTAAAAATATATATATATATATAAGAAACAATGTAGAACCAAGATAACTAGTTTTGAATGGAGTTAAAGATTAGATAAGATGGTAAATCTTCATCACACAATTTGTATATTTTCCACAGCTATAGATCATTTCTAGTCCAAATATAGCTGAGATTAATAGATCAAGTGACCCAAAAGCTCTTCTCCTTGGAATGTTCTATTGATGCTTTACTATAATTTCAATCTTTTCGGAGTTGTTGTTTGGTCTAGTCTTATGGCTGTGGTCGAATTTGTTTAATTTGTCTAGTGTTATTACTTGCTTTGTACTTTAGGTGGCCTGTTCTGCTTTAAGCTATATAATAATCTGACATTCTGAAAAATAGAAATGGAATTCGTTTTAACTTCTTATTTTGTTTACTCATCCTTTCATTATTTCCATTTTTATCAGGGAAGGTACCCAAGATATCAAAGACGGACAGATGGCTCATGTGCTGGTGGGCTTTCACTGGCCTTACTCACATCATTCTAGAGGGTTATTTTGCTTTCTCTCCAGAATTTTACAAGGACAAGTCTGGTTTTTACTTGGCTGAAGTTTGTAAGTTTTCTTCCTTTATGTCAGCTATCACAATTCTTGTCATAAACAGTCGAGGTGACTCAACTTGTAAGGTCCCATACTCATGAACAAAAGTTGGCAGGGAAGGAATATAGCAAAGGTGATTCACGATATGCAGCAAGAGATGCAGGAGTTGTTGCTGTTGAAGGAATTACTGCAGTTTTGGAGGGCCCTGCTAGTCTTCTTTCGGTGTAAGATTTGACTTTTCTGCCTTGAACAATAATTCCATATTTTCCATTTTTCTTGGCTGAAATCATGCCTCTCACATCTTTTAAACTCATTATTGATGGTGCAATTATTTTACTGATATTTGTTAGGTATGCTATAGCTACAGGAAAATCGTACAGCTATATTCTTCAGTTTGCAATTTCCCTTGGGCAGCTTTATGGCACTGCTGTATATTTTATGACTTCTTACTTGGAAGGCGATAACTTTGCTGCTAGTCCATATTACTACAATCTGTACTACATTGGAGCAAATGCCTCCTGGGTTGTGATACCCTCACTGATAGCTATCCGGTGTTGGAAGAAAATTTGTGCAGCACCCCAGCTGCAAGGGCAGAAGAAGAATAAAGTTCGCTGAGGTAGACTTTAGAACATTTCATTCGGAATCTCAGTAGTGTTTCAAATTATGGAACTTCATTGTGCCGTGGATTTGATATTTTGTAACTTAATTTATGCAACTCGATTTGTTATCTTCAAAGAACATTTAAGATTAACTAAGTACTTTTTGTTTTCGTGAGTTTTCCAAATATATTCTTGCACTTCAATTGATTCAATGAAAGCAATCATGTGGTCTTATGCATCAAGTTCATGGATGATAAGTTTCCAAGTTATTTTAAGCTTCAAGCCATATCATCTCAATAAACATATTTTATTTTCTAAGTTAACTTTGATCTCCTAGTAATGAACCCATCATATAGGTCATTTTTTTTTTCATGCAGACACATTTTTAAATCGTGTGGCTTAAGAGAATTAGTTTTTAATACTATTAAACCGCACGGTTTTATAGTTCATTAAAAAATAAACCTATTAAACCCCATGGTTTAAAAGTATGTCCGCATTAAAAAAATAAGGGTGTCTACACCTGAGAATGATCATATATAATCATTCTCAGGTGTGAGCGTCTCTTCTTTTTTCTTTAATGCAGGTATGCTGTTAAGTCATGCGGTTTAATGGAGTTAATTTTCAATATACTATAAAGTCGCGTGATTTAATAACATTAAAAATTGGCGAAGGATTGCATGTATACACACACACATATATATTTGAACTTTGGTAAGTTGATGGCCAATCTTTAAGTTGTACAGTGATGGCTGTTTTATAGAAGCTAACTCGTAGGATGTGTTATATTACTTTTGTCTGGACAAGAGTACTACTATGTGGTGGGACTATCCCAGTATTTGGATTTTAAGTGATGTGGCTCCTTATTTGTAACTGTTACATCATTTAGTTCATGAATAAATATAAATTTGTGTATAAAACAATCATATCTAAGTTTTATTTGCTCTTATTTCTGATGTACCTTTAACATTGTTACTTGTCCACTAAATCCCCGTTAGATGAACGACTTATCCCGGTCTCATTGCTAGATGAAAATGAAGAACCTTCAACGTGATGCCTTGACTTGCCTTTGCCAAGAATTGTAATTTAATGAGAGATGTATGCCTCAGTCTTTTTCAGAGTGTCCCAGATTCCGTGCTTATAATTTCTTACCCCCTACCAAAAAAAAAAAAAGTAAACCTGTGTGGGGACACACAAGCAGTTAGTCTGTTGCGTGCATCATAATTTGTTGACCAGTTCTAGTTTTCTGACTTATTTTTGTGCTTCAACCTTCATTTGCTCCTTGTTTCTAAGAAGCTTCAAGGGCAGAGGGAAACTTCTGTCATATATCTGGAAAAAGGGAGAAAGATTTCGACAGGCTAAGAGTCAGGAACAGAAAATATGGAGTGGAGCACTCTAGAACTGAAAGTTAATTCTTGCAGTGATCTAAAAGCTTTCAATCTTTTCAACAAGCTATCTGTCTATTCCGTTGTGTCCATAATAAATGGTGAGTTAAAGAAGAAAGAACAGCGGCAAACTTGTTTGCAGAGGCAAAAGACTCCGACAGACAGAGAGGGAGGCGGGAATCCCGAATGGAATCATATGATGAAGTTTGATATCAAAGCTTTTGTTGATAATTGCAATCATCTTTTCATTGCCTTCGATTTGTACTCTGAGGGTGTCATTTATGGTTACAGAAGCATTGGTAAGGTCCACGTTCCACTGAAAGACTTGATTGATGAGTTCAATGGAGCTGTACGGTTTGTTAGGTATCAAATTCGGACCGGCCATGGAAAGCCAAATGGGGTCTTAAGTTTTTGTTATAAGCTGAAGGGGATGACGATCAAGAAGGGCGAAATACCTTCTCCGGAAGTTTGCTTATCCCCTGGAATCCATTCTTCTAAGGAGAAAGTTAATTATCCTTGTGTTGAAGTTGATGATCTGTCTTCTCCAGGCATCTGCTATCCTCCACTAGATTATGTTTGTTCACCTTTACCGGGATTTTATTCACCTCCACCAAATTACCAATATGAAGCAACAAAGGGTTATGGCACAACACTGCCACCACTTTCTCCAGTACAAGTGTCATCGCTTACGGTGGCAAGTGGATCGCACTACCATCCATGCCCTTCCCCTTACGTAAAAAGCCCTTGGCCATGGCAGCACGTGCAGTCAACAGGTTATGCTAATGCTCATGATCTGAGTGTTCATCCCGTGTCTGACGGTTCAGAACACTCAAGTTTGTGGACTCCAAGCAGTACTAGATGAATTTTAAGTGAGTTTATATGGTTGAGTGGTGTAGTTGATTTCATATTTAATGGGTTTTAGCATTGTAAGTGGGAACGTTAGAATTCATATTAATTGTGTTGGCGTGTTGTTTCTTATGTATTTGGTTTTAGATTTAATTGCTATTTTTGTGCCCTAAAAGCATGCAATAAATAACAATTACTGGATATGTCTTCTAACATTTAAATATGTGGTCACAGTTTGTTTAATAAATTGTTTATTGAGTGATAATATTTATTTGTAACTTTATTTACAAATACGAATGTAATCATTTAAGGTATTGTTTACTTGCTGGAGTGGGAGTGTGGAGTGTGGATTCCTCCCACTCCAGTGTTTACTTACCTAAAAAATGGGGGGAGTGAGAGTGAAAATCCGTGGGTCTCACTCAATTTTGGAGTGAGGAGTGGGATTCCCACTCCCATGGGGGGAGGTGAGAGTGAGAATCCACTCCCCCCTCTTTACATTTTATCCTTATAATTAAAATTAAAATAAATAAATAATATTTAATAAAATAAATAATATCATATTTATTAAAAATAATAATTATATCATATTTATTTTATTAAATTTAATAAAATAAAAATAAATAAAAATTATATTTAAATTAATAATATTAAAAATTAATTTTAATAAACATTAATTAATTATTTAATTAATAATAATAAATATTTTATTCTAAAAAAATATTAATTTTGTATTATATTATCAATAATAATATTTCATTTCTGTTGCTATTATTAATAATTTTTATTCACGTAATTTAAATTAAAATTAATAAAAAATTATGATTTACATAATTACGAATATTAGTAATTATTATTAATTTATAAATATAATAAAATATTTATTTTATTTTCCAAATATATTTTTTATTAATTTTTTAATTACAAATTATAATTCTGTACATAAGGATAAAATTGTAATTTAAAACAATTTACTCCCAATCCAAGACAAAGTAAACAAATAATTAGGATTCTGATTGATAATCCATACTTTCATTTAGTCTAAGTAAACACCCTACTCCCACTCCCACTCCACACTCCTAATCCAAAGATTCTCACTACTCAGGATTCCCACTCCAATCCAAAAAATAAACACAGCAATAAATAGGGGGTGTTTGGTACCCCTCATTACATGGGATTGCATTGCATTAGCAATGCAACCCCATGTTTGGGGCACCAAACTGCTGCATTAGGGTGCACCCTAATGCAGCACTTGGGCGCATTAGCTAAACCCGACATTTAGTCGGGTTTACCTAATGCGGCAAGTGCCGCAGTAGCTTAGTTTTTATTTTTTTTACTTTGTAATAATAATAGTAAATTAATATAATTTTTAATTTAATATTATATTATATAATATAATTTTTATTTTATATTATAAATTTATTATTTAATAATATTATATTATGTTTTAATTTTTCTTATTTTAAATATATAACTAAATAATGTATTATTTAATTATATTATATTAATTAATATATAAAATTATATTAATTAATCTTTAATAAGTTAATATAACTAGTAATAAATACTTAAATAATATAATATAATATTACATTATTAATTATATTACAATAATTAAATTATTTATTTTTAAATAATTTAATATAACTAATAATAAATATTTAAATATTAATAAATTTGAATAATATTAATTGAAACTTAATAATATAAATAATTACTGGATTATTTAGCTCAATTTATTTTCTTAGTGATTATGTCATAATAATTGTATCACTTTATTATTTTATAATTATCTTGTAATATGTATAAACTTTTATTCTATCATTCTAAGATAATTTCGAACTAATCTTGAAGATTTTAACTATTTATTTATGTTGTTAAATTATTTAGAGATTATTTGATTAAATTATTTACTTCGATCTTTATTTCACAAGTTATATATTTAGAAAATACTGAAAAATACACTTCCAAAAATTTAAGACTATAAGCTTCGGGAGAATTATGACATTTTAATTTTTTTAATAATAACGTTAAATTTCTAAAATTTAAGAATTTTATATTTATTATTTTTAAGTACTAATAAATATTATTTTCTAAATATATAATTTACATTAATCACAAAAAAAGTAATACATTACAATGCAATACCAAATATAATATAATTAAAAATTAATACAATACAATGTAGCGCCAAACATTGTGTAACATTATTATAATACAATGTTAATGCAATACAGTATAATACAATACACCAACATTAAAATAATTCAATACAACATAATACAATATGTTGTACCAAACGCACCCATAGTGAATTAGGGGTAATTATGTAATTGTAGAGGGACGACATTAATCATGGACTTACCTTAATTATGAGCATGAGCAAGGGTAAATTTAATTATTATTGGTCTAAGAACAAGGGTAAAATTAATTAAAAGGATTTTTAATTAATTGGGTTTTTATTTTATTACATGGGTTCTTAGAGTGCAACTTTGGACTTTTAGTAAAATAACTTGGAGTTAACTTAGTATATTTGGCTTATTTTGAGATGTCTGAACCTTGATTATTAAGTTGAAGCAAGTAAATCCATGGGTCTACAATCCCTTTGCTAGCTCAATTCCTAGTCAAACTTCGACTTTAATAAGTTTCTGTATAAAGGAGAGGAAATTAGAATAGAAAATAATAATTTTACGTTTAGATTTTCTCTAAAAAAAGAAAAAAAAAACAATTCTAAGGTTTCGATTTCTTACATGGTAATTATGGTTTTTTACATGCCCACAAGTGTGAGGGAGACAATTGAGGATAGCAGAGCCGACTGAAGACTACAACCATATTTTGTATATCCAAAAATAGTGGTGGAAAAGATTGTAGTTGCCTTCTTTAGATCTTTAACAGTAAATCAACGTATTTCTCTAATCCTATGCATGTATATATAATCAGGAAAAAGTTCCTAGCTTCCACTGATTTTCTAAAATAAAAATAGTTATCTTTTTAAGATCTGATTTACCAAAATTTTGAGATAAAAAAATATGAAATGAACATTTGAATTATGTTATCTTATAGATCTGACTTGAAATCCGATGGAAATCACAATCAAAACCTGTACATCAATTTTGACGCTCAAATCAGTTTAGCTGATTTAAAAATGATAGAAACTAAAGTAAATAATATTGATGAGAGTGCTTTTGTAAAGCACTTCTACAGAAGTTGGACATTTTGTATAAAGTAATACTAGTAAAACAAACTTCTATAAATTATTTTGTACAAATAAGTATGGTAAAATAATTTTAGTTGGATAAATGTAATAAATAGTCACATGATTTATTTTTAATATTTTGTATTTTTATTAATAAATACTTTTATTTTATATTGATTAATTTATTAAAAAAAAAAAGTTTGTGCAACGAAGTTGTAGCGCTAGCATTACCCAAAAAAAATTTACACTAGCTAGCATCCACAATAACAAAAAAATACTAATTAATAATTCAATTGAATGTTTTATAAGATTATTAGTAGTAAAATTTGAACCAACCAATGACGGGGTGATATGTGGACAACAGTGTTTTGGATAGAGATGGGCATCTAAAACCAAAACTGGTCAAACTGATTCAACCCCACCATATTGGCCCAGTTTAGGTCAGTTTGAGTGAAGATCGGTTCGGTCCACGGGTGCATTTTTAACAACCAATCTTTTGTAGGAGAAAATGATGGTGCAGTGCCATTGTTGCACCCAGTCGTTGAATTCATTTGGATAGATGAATTTATTGAGATTCAACAACTGAATATAACAGTGGCACGATACTACCGTTGCACCATAGTCGGACCTCTTTTATCGATTTGGCTTCGGTTTGATAATCCACCGGAAAAAATAAAAGTATTTAAATTTACACATTTCAAGCTACGAAGATAGGATGTCCACTGGCTTACAATAGGCTCTCACACACATAACAATTTCTTGAAAGTATATAATCAAAAACAGAAAACCCCAAAATTATGATATAACTTTAGCCATCCAAATCTGAAAGTTGAAAGTTCTCCCCTTTCTCAACTGAAGAAGCCGCAGTGCCACATCCATTCCTTATCGCCGTCAACCTTGCCACTGTCGTTGTCCTTCCTCTGTAATTACCAAGATGAAGGACACTATGAACAGACCAGTAAACAATAATTGTATTGATAACTTTTAATGAGATACAATGCATTGTGATTTGCCCCAATTATGTAGGAGTAACCGGCCTAGAAACTTTACTGAGATCAAGCAAATAATCCCAAAACTAAAGCACAGTCAATCCCTAAAACCAGCACCCTAAACATTAAGCAAATACAATTTCAGAAGATATCCTGAGACATAACTCTTATTTCTAACTTATTCCTTATATATACAGAAAAGAGACGTTACGATCTCTCTCCTTAGGTGATGTTTGGTTAGGAGGAGAGAATGAATGTGAGGAAAGTAATTTAAATTCTCTTTTTATTTTTATTGTTTGGTTTAACAAAATATATAAGAATTTAATTTCCATTAGAATTTAATATCAATTCTAATGTAGAATTTGAATTCCACACCTAGTAGTGAAGAATTAAAATTCCTCTTATGTTAGAAACTAAAATTTCTAAAATTACCTTTCAACTTTTTAACTTGTTTAATGCCATTAATAATAATTATTTATAATTTTATTTTATTGATTTAATATTATAAATAGACTTCTGCCGGACGTCGTCGGACCTTCGCCGGAAAGTCATCGGACCTTCACCGCCGGCCACTGGACCACCATTTTATTTTATTATATATATATATATATATATATATTATTACTAGTATAAATAGTTTAATTTTTAAGATAAATGATAAATTTATCTAAAGAAAAAAACTATAATTCCTTTCCTTATTAAAATTTATATCAAACCAAACAACAAAATCTAATTTCACTACTCTTCTCCATTCCTTTCTTCTTCATTCCTCTCCATTCCACTCTTTTCCTCTCCTCTCTTTTCTTCAAACCAAACATGGCCTTAAGGTAGCCACGTGCTCAAGCCTGAAACCATCGAAATTGTTGCTGCAGCTTCAACTAAATTTTCCCAAGTGCCATCTTCATGAAAAGAATTGGACCAGTCGACCAGCATTTGAGTAACCGGTCAACAGTTCTGCTTCACCATCCTACGATCTAGCACAGCAACGGGCTCTAGCCTTATCCTCTGTTTATCATCTGTTGGTGATAAATTGGATTGAGTAACAACTGAGTCTTCAACCTTTTTCTTTAGACAAGAAATATGAAAGACGGGGTGGATTTTATTACCAACATGTCTGCTTTTTATATGCGACTTTGCCAATTCCATGTAGAATTTTTTAAGGCCTAGAAAACCATGGAGATAACTTTTGGTTCATTCATGCTGATACAAATGTTTGCTGGAAAGGTTGTAGTGGCCAATAAACCATGTCACCCACCTCAAACGCTCGTTCAGACCTGTGTCTATCGGCTTGTTGATTCATTCTGGTTTGAGATTGGCATAAATTTTCCTTTAATAACCTGATCACAGCATCCCTATCCAGCAACAGTTGTTCCGCAGCAGCCACTCTTGAATCTTGATTCTCCTGGAGTGTGTGCATTAAAGATGGGAGGTGGCCTGCCATAGACAATCTCAAATGGAGTTTAGTGAGTAGAAAAAATGATATGATGTGTTATACCACCGTTTGGCTAGAAGCAGCCATTTAAACCATTCCTTTGGCTTGTCACCTGTCATTCATCTAAGATACTGTTCTAAGCATTTGCTGACTATTTCAATTTGGCCACCTGATTGAGGGTGATAGGTCGAACTCATTTGTGACTTCTCTCCTTGCAAAGTAAACAATTCCTACCAAAAGTTACTTGTAAAAATCGAATCTCGAACTTAGAATTCACTGATCTTAAGCATACAGTTTGTTTGGCTAGCAGGAAAGTGACGGAAAGAAGAAAGAAAAGAAACTGAATCAGAGAACTTTTATTAATCTCGAATTAGTTAATTACATTCACTTTGCAATCAACTTATACTACTAATTAACAGTAATAACAACCTTTATAACAGCTGTCAATTAACTATTGGTTAAGCTAAACTAAACAATAACAATCTAACTAATTTGTCCAGCTTAGCTATCCAGCTCATCAATCCTAGTCAAGTGAATCTCAGCCATTGATCTGCTGCTGTTGATTAAGCATCTCAACACTTGATCACTGACTATAGTATTCAGCATGTTGTGAATACATTCTTCTCCATAAATGAATTGGCCACATCTTTAGCTGTGTAGGGATGGCTTAAAGCCATGAAGTCTGCTAATCCGATCCACCAGCACATAGATGACCTCTGTTTCATGAGATTTCGGTTATCCTTTAATAAAATACACGGTAATATCAGTCCAAACTTGGTCTGAAATAGGCAAAGGTTGAAGTAATCTTCGGGTAGAAATATTTTCTAGTGTGTTTCTCTGGAAAACATGACGAGCAGCCGCATATCGCGTTATATCTTTGCTTAATTTCTTCCAGTAAAAAACTTGCTTAATGCGCCACACTGTCTTCTTGATTCCCGAATGTCCTCCACTTGGCCTATCGTGAGCATCTTGAATGATTAACTATTTAAGAGTTGATTAAAACTAAGCCAAAGACGACCTTTGTATCTTAGTTGTCCATGCTTCCATGAATATTTGGAATTACCTATAAAGTCATTTTGAATGGATTGGATCAGCTCGCGAGCCTTAGAATCAGCTCCCCATTCTTGTTATAATTGTTGCAGCCAATCTGAAGTGGGCATAGAAATTGCCATAACCTGGGCTCTACCTTCAAATTGTCGAGAGAGAATATTAGCAACTTTGTTTTCAGCTTTTTTTTTTTTTTTTTTGGTTACAGATTTCATAATCATAGTCCATGAGCTTTGTTAATCATTTATGTTGCATAGCAGTGGCAATCTTCTGTTTTAATAAATATTTGAGGCTGAAGTTTTCTGTATAGATTTTAAAATGCTTTCCCAAAAGATATGAGCTTCATTTCTGAGCAGCAAAGATAACAACCAACAACACTTTTTCATATATGGACAATCACGAATTCTTTGTTGATAAAGCCCTACTATTGAAAGCGATCGGCCTCCCTTCTTGCATTATTAGTGCCCCAATCCTGCTATCTGAAGCATCACATTCAACAACAGATTCCCTATTGAAGTCTAGTATGGCAGATACCGGAGTACTACAAGCAGCTTCTTTGAGGGTTTCAAATGCATTCCCAGCTTCCTCTGTTATAAATATTGTCTTTCTTCAATAAATTAGTAAGTATTAGAATTATCTTACCACAGTACTTGATGAATCTTCTATAATATCCAGTAAGACCCAAAAATACCCGTAGAGACTTGAGTGAATTTGGCTGTGGCCACTGATGAACAAACGCTGGATCAGTTGCTACTTCCCTACTGGAAATTATGTGGCCCAAATATTCAAGCTGTTGCTGCTCGAAACTGTATTTGAGCCATTTACAAATAACTGGTTGTCTTGTAGTAGCTTTAAAGTTAACTATAACTGCTGTAAATGTTCTTCCCAAGTTTTACTGAAAGCATCATCAAAGAGCACCAATATAAATTTTCCAACATAAGGCTTGAAAACATCATTTATCAAACCTTGGAATGTGGAGAGTGCATTTATTAACCTAAAAGGCATTATTGAGAACTCATAATGACCTTCGTGTGTTCGAAATGCTGTCTTAAGGACATCATCAGGATACACACGAATCTGGTGGTAGCTTGACCTCAAATCTAGCTTAGAATAGCACGTGGCTCCATGGAACATCTAACGATTCATCAATAACAGGGATAGGAAATTTGTCTCTAACAGTCAGTTTATTTAAAGCCCTATAGTTCACACATATTCTCCAAATATCATCTTCCTATCTTGAGTACCATCCTTAAATTCTTGAAATCCCGTAGGATTGGACCCAACTTAGCCAGCCATAGTATCCCTAACACCATGTCACATCCACCCAAAGGCAATAACCTTATATTAGCTTGAAATTCTCTTCCCTGCATATTATATTTATGCTGACGATAAATTACATTGCTCTTAATTTATCTGCTACGACTACCACTAGAGATCCACGTTCATGTATTAAACGACCTGTTCTTGTAGCCATCAATAGATCCAAAAAGTTGTGTGTACTTCCTGAATCAATTAATATGATGATACCCTTCTTTTTCTTGTTACCTTGAACGTTCATGGTTTGGTGAGATGTCGCTCTCGCAAATGCATATGATGAAATTATTGTCTTTTCATCTGCTTCTACATTAGTTTCGATTTCATCTCTATCAATAACCTTTAATTCCTCTCTTTCCAATGAGAAAATATGCCTCGTTTTTACATTTGCGGCCAGGCACATACTTCTCATCACAATAATAACAAACTGTTTTCTTCCTTTTATCTCTGTAGTAGAAATGGGCTTAATAGGTGGAACAGCCCCGTTTGCCATTGGCCTGTTTGCAGAAGCCATGCTTGATTGAGTTCTGGTTGTGGCTCGAGCTTCTTTAATAATAGTCTCCATTGTACTTTCCTACAAAAGTGCTGACCTCATGGTTTGTGCAAGCGTAATTGGCTGAATCAAAACCACTTTATTTTTCATGGACTCTTTTAAGCCACTGATAAAACAGTTTACAAAAAACCTCTCACCTAGTCCCCTAGTCCTTGCCAGTTGCCACTAACACTTCAAATTGCTCATACTATTGCCTCACAATATTGAACTGTCTGAGCATGGTAAGTTGTTCAATACGATTATCAAATTAACCAGGTCCAAAACTCGTAATTATAGCAGCAGAGAATGATTCCCAGTGCAAATTTGTAACACTGATTTCATAGCCTTAAAACCACTCCAAGGCTTTCCTTTCCAAATGGATTGTTACCAAGTTTTCCTGCTCTTCCTCCTTTATATTATTGAATTTGAAAAGTCTTTCACACTTGTAGATCTACCCGCTTGTATTTTTCCTATTGAAGTTTGGGAAGTTCAACCTCAAGAATTTAGTTTGAAAGCACTCACACCTGACTGCTGCTGGCTTGCAAACTCTCCCAACCTATCTGAGGTCTCGTCTGACTCACCCATCTTCGAGACTAATTGTTCGTACTTCAGATTCATGGCTATTACCAACCTAGTTAATTCAGTAAGTGCAATTGCCTGTTTATCATAATTTTCCTTCAGTTGGTGCACTGCCTCCTTCATCTGTTTTGATTATTGTGCTCTAGTTCCCTCGACCATTGCTTCGAGTATATAGGGCCGGAAGCTGCTCCGGTACCAAATGTAATGACCAAGAAGAAGAACACTGGGAATAGAAAATAAACAATGATTATATTAATAACTTTTAATGAGATACAATAGATTGTGATTTCCCCCAATTATATTGGAGTAAGAAGAACACTAGGAATAGAAAATAAACAATGAGAATATTAATAACTTTTAATGAGATACAATAGATTGTGATTTCCCCCAATTATATTGGAGTAAAATTATCCCAAAACTAAAGCAAAGCCAATCCCTACAACTAAGCACCCAAAACATTAAGCATAAACAATTTTGGAAGATATCCTAAGACGGCTCTTATTCCTAACTTGTTCCTTGTATCGAAAAGAGACGCTACATCCTCACAACAGCCATAACTAATTAGCTATTGGTCGTCTCTATGTTTATTTATTTATTTCTGTTTTCTTTACATTTTTTTCCCTTATTCTTAACTTTAAAAACACAAGTCTGTAAACTTGATGATGATGATAATTATAATATAAGCTATGTTTTTCTTCCTTGAAAATTGTTTACTATTTTACAAATTATGGTTTTGTCTTTTCCCGGTATGATTCTCTTTGTGTTTTTCTCTTCCCTCATTTTTATATTAATTTTCAAACCTTTTCTTCTGAGTTTTTAAGCAGTTGAGTGTTGAGGGTTGATAGTTCAAATTGAGCCGACTGAGCAAAAAAAAAGGTTTGGGTCGGGTTGATTTGGAAGTAGTGGCATACCGGTTTTATTTTCTAAAACTCTCAACTCTACTGTTCCGGATCGGCTATGGGTTCAGATGAAACCGACCCAATCCGATCAGTGCTTACCCATGGTTTTGGTTATAAAGTCCTATACAACCCAAAATGGGGATCAAAGGTTGTGGGAATTATGGAAAAAATACAATGAGTGGGTGTGAGCCATATCTAAAAAGTTAGAGATGTCTTATATTTTGTGTCCAAACATTGTTACATGTTCTATAAAGACCATAGCAACAATAACAGCACTGCCACTAGAATTAATACAAGTACGGGACGACCTGATGTAAACCAGTCTAAATCCCTCCAAAATCTCTCCCTAATGATCACACACATTGATATTGAGAGAGCAGACTACATCAGACAAAAGTAAGAGAATTAGTTGGAGTAAGCACAATCAAATCAACCCTGAAAAGGATTTGGTTCAATTTGGAATTTTTTGGTTTTGATTCAGTTCTTGCTCACAAAAAACTGATAAACATGTAAAATGAATATTATTTTATAATGAATAATGCCACGTGGCATGATATAAGAGGGAGTTGTAGGTATATTTATGATGCAACAAAATATAGAATTCTAATATTCCATTGAGTTTTGAGAATATAGGAATAAGGCAGGGGCGAAGCGAGAAAAGATTTTTTAGGTGGGCTAAATTTTTTCTAAATCCAAATATTATCGCACCTAAGAATATAAAACTTAATGAAAAATTCATTAATATATGAGAAAATAAATCAAATCCCAAAAGTAATTCAATTACAATTAAAAACTATTTAGATTGTGTCTTACGATACTTTCAAGAATTAAATTTATATATTATCGAATTTGAATTGATAGTGCTACAATTCTCTTTTATTGTAGATAACTGTACAATCTAATATAAACTTCTTCTCCATCTTATTTCAAAGTTGTGTCTTAATAACCCACTAAACCAGGCCATTTGATTCAGCTCCTGGATTTCTTCTTTTCTTTCATGAAAATAACTATCTCTAAACTATGATCTATCAATAATCAATTTAAAAATTTGATTGCTAGAATTCAATGATTTGACCTAACAATAATTTTATCTTACGCAATAAAATTAGAACAAGAACTAACTAAAGTCTTTACTACCTTACAATTAATAAATATATTGTAAATGATTAAATAAAGAATAAATTTATTATATATTCTTACCAACGAAAGACGAATAACTGAAGAAGAAGCAGAGCATGCCAGCACGAAGAACCCATGAAACAAAGAGAGCAGGTTCTAAAAGAATAAAGTGAACGCTCAATTTTTTTTATTTATTTATATGAATGACAAAGTTGTAAATTAATAGAATGATTAAGTTGTAAATAAAAGAATAGAGTAATGACAATTTTGTAAACTTCGCACAATGATATCGTTGTAAATTTTTCAAAATTTTGGGCGAGCTACATCTCTTCCCAGCCCACAAGTAGCTCCGCCTCTGAAATAAGGAATGGTCTAAATTTATGTTGATTTGAGAGAATGTTGTGAATATATTGGTTAAGGCTTGTTGATTCCGTAAAATGCTGAGAATTAGTTAAACTAAGAAACTCACACAGAGCTTTGAAAATTAAAAATATTATTGAACTTAAATGTGCCTCCAAAGGAGATAAAAGAAGGCTATTTATACTGCTAGTAATTAGCCCAGACCATAAAAAAAAGAAAAACAAAGTCCTAAATTAGTAAGAAGAAAGCTAATTTAAATAGGATAATGATTCCGAATTTGCAACATTCACCCTAGGATGAAGAGAATTTGTCCTCGAATTCAAATTATCATTAACGGCATCTTTTTCATGATCATCTTTGAAAACAATAAATAGGGTTTATCTTCTCGATAATTTCCAAAGGTCTGATTTTCTTAGGTGAAAGCTTATTGTATTCTCCAATTGAGAATTATGTCTTTAGTTATGACAGCCCAAACAAGGTCTCTCACTTGAAGTTCTAAAGCTCAACACTTTTTGTCTGTCCCAATTTGATACCAAAATCAAACCAAACCAAACTATCAGTTCTAGTTCAGTTTTTTATTTTCGTTAAAAACTGAATGGTTTTTTTTTTCGTTAAAAGCTATGAGCTAATGATCTATCCGTATCTTGGTATCTATCTTTTCTTTTTAACTTAGTTTTTCATTAATCACCACTTGTATATGAAAAATGGGTAAATGCATATTTAATTTTATATTTTGACTTAAGTATATGTTTAATTTTTATACTTTAAAAAAAAATTGAAGAAACTCCTACAATTAAATATGTTACATATTTTATTCTTACTTATTCTTTCTTTTTATAATAAATCTTTCAATAATATTCTTAACATTAGTTAATTTTCTATAAAGAAATTGATTATCAAATTAACTAATAAATATCAGTGTTAAAGAGTATTTTTTTATACTTGAGACATAATTTTACTGATAATCACTTATAAATAAATTAATATCATCCAACTTAAAGTAATATTTAATATCCTTACAATCTTACTAATAATTATTTTATAAAAATTAATTCACCAAATTAATCCTAAAAGTAAGATAATAATATAAAATTTTGTGTAAATTTTTATGTTACTTTTAAGGTTAATTTGATAAATTATCATTTTTTATTAATATCCCTAAGAATAATATTGCAATGACATTATTTTAGAAGAAAAGCAAAAGTAATAAAAAATTATCGTTTTTTATTTTTAACATTTTTTTTGTTTGAGGAAGAAAATAAAGATTAATAATGAAGTGCTACGTGTTAATAAAAAATTGTATGATTAAAAATAATTACTAGAGGATACCCAACCTAAACCGAGTACACTTGATAATGAGCTAATACATAGGGTACGCCATGTCAAAGGCAAAATAATTAAAGAAAATACATAAAACGCCAACTGTGTGAAATATCTCCATCTTTCAAAGAGAATATTTGATTTTACATAATCAAATAAGTTTTTGCTGAAAAAGAAGGGACAGCTGGCTGTCACACCTGCGAAAAGCAGAAGACAGCATAGCAAGAACAGTTGTCCTCAACTGCCACACCAAAAACTACCAAAATAGCCTTTGTAGAGGTGTCTTTGACCACCCTCCAGTGTGCATCCTGTGTATGAGAAAGCAAACCACCCCAAATAATGCTCTTCTTGCTCTCCAAGCATGCTCCTATGGCCTAAATATCATGATAAAGGTAAAAGGAAAAAAAAAAAGAGATCTTGGCAATGACAACAAGATCACTATTAGAAACATGCCACCTAGCATGACAGTAAGGGTACTCCAAATATAAAAACACTAAGGCTCTACTTTTCTCATAGACAACAATAAAAGAAAAAAAGCACACACACACTTTCAACTAAGGCTGATTTCTTCATCAACCTCCAGCCTCATTATCAAGAGCTTGCAAGTTCTTGACACCATAAATAGTTTAAGAAGTTGGCTTGAATGTCGAAATGTGGTTGCTAGCTCCACCTCTAACCTCTTTTATTTTTTTACAGGTCTAAGCATCCTTTCAAGCTCTCTCACTCCAGATCTAAACCTCTCACCATAACCATCCTCTTCCTTTCCTCTTGATCTCCATTAGAGTCTAAAACAACCACACACTTTAATTAAGTAAAGTACCCTACATCCCGAAAGTAAATTCATTGTTTTAGTTAGGTTTTGCCTCTTTCTCTTGCACCCAAAATCTACCTAAAATATTTATAATTTTTAAATATAGGGACTAAACAAACACTTAACTTAAAATGTAGGGACTAAATTAGCATTTGCACTGTGAAAAATTAAAGACATATTTGGTATTAAAGTGTTGTAAGTGATTATTGTGTTTGATAGTTAATTTGGGATTTCAGGCTTTTGTGATACATACTGACTACATGAAATTATTATTTTGTTTGGATCTTTTAATCATTTGCTTATCGAATTGAAATAATCGTATCCTGCTCTGAGTTCAATGAAGTTTGGGATATGATAATTTGAATATGTACTTCATAATAGTTTATGGAATTTGAGAACGATAGTTGTTGCCATGTTAAAAAGTTAATGTTTATGGTTTGTTTAGTTCCAAACCCCAGTCATGTCAAATTAAAAAGTATATCTTTTGTAGACTTGTGGAATTAATTTAGAATTTTTTAAAGCTTGTTAGAGTATTTTATTGAAATTACATATTATGTAGATTCTTTGAAATTTTATTGAAATTACATATTTCACATTGAAATTTTATTGACTATGTAAAACAACTTGTTGTTAAAACATATTATGTAGATTCTTTGAGTTCTATCATAAATAATTGAAATTACATTTGATCTAAATTTCAATTTTTTAACATTCCAAAACAATAATTTAATTTTTACGTTTGTTCAAGCAGGACTAAATGAATTAATCGAGCATATCTCAAATTCACGTCTTGTTCAAGACCATAATTTGTCCGAATTGAGTATTCAAGATAATCAATGCTTTGTGAATGTTATTCAAGATTTTAAATCTGATTTAGAGTTATTTACATGATGAACAAACAAGGCGTTATCAAATTATGAAGAAAAATCAAACATAATCTTTGTTTCCTAATATGTTTTAGAAGTAAGATATTTTATTTATTTTTTACAGTAGGATCTTTTATTTCTTTTTTTACTTTATGTTTGAGTGTTAAGAAAAACCTTATTCTATAAGTCAACTATTTAAAACCCATGTAACCCTATTAGAAATTTCATATATGAGTTTATAATAATAGTGAGAGCTTTTCTCTTTTTTCTTTAAAGAACTATCAAAACTTATCAATATTTTATTTTGTGGCATTTTTTCTTGACTTATCACTCACAATCTTTCTATTCTTTCTTGAGTGTGGCATCAACCCTATATTTCGTATGCCATTGGTTCTTATCTTTATAGGTAAAGGGTCAAGATCATGATCTTATAGTTGTTTTTAATCTGAATTTGAGCGATCCTTGGCAAAGGAACCTCATTTAGTTTAGGATCTTATTTATCTTTGTGAGGTGCACATCAATTGGTATCAGAGCTTTAGTCCTAAATCAATTTTGATCTATTTTAAACCTTGGCCCATACTCTATGGGAGAATGTAACCACAACTCACTTATGACCTTAAATAAGTCTTTACAATTGATAAAAATTTATTCTGTAAGCACAGGTATACATAGAGGAAGAATATTTAAAAATTATGCCAAACCATTCATCATCGTCAATTCAAGTCCTTCTCCTTACTCATCATGAATCAAACCTAACTTTTGGAAATTGAATCACAATAAATTATAATGAGTACAAAGCTAAGTAAGCAAACTAGCTTTTCTTATACCCAAATACATATATGCTTACATATAATACAAATGGATGATATGCCATGAACTTTTGAAAAAATCATAAAAAAATTCATTACAATCGCTTTTTGTCACTTTCAAACTTTCACATTTTCTTTCAATAAAATTTATATCATGCATATCACACTTTGTGGTATGCGTGGCACTTTACACTATATGCGGCACTTTGCGGCACATTGACTCTTCAAGAGGTGGCCCCAACACAAACTCTTATAAAACTTAGTATAATAAAAAAATTCATGTATAAATCATAGAAATTACAAATGCAATTAATAAACATGCTTTTTATAAAAGCTTCACATGTTTATGCTTATGTCAAAGAACTTTCACACATATGTATGCTCATGTACATAATCACGCTCAACACATAACAACACATCACATAAACACATGGGCAAAAACATATAAATTCATATATGTCGAACATGTCAAACATAAACATATTGTCTATTGTGATTTATTTAGAAGTCTAGTTTACTTACCTCTTGACATCCACATGTAACAAATGTGTATTGATATCAACAACCTAAAAATCATTAACAAAACTCCCATAAAATATAATCAGGGCCTCATTATAAGTTTTCAAAGTACCCATGAGTTCATAAATACTAAAATATCCTTGAAATCCCAAAATCATAAATTACCAAATTGTCTTCACTGGTCAACGGTAACCAAAAATCAATCGTTGGTGATTTGAAAGTTCTGGATAGGGACTTCAGCTCACTTTGAATCCAACCATGGCGGCGGTGCGCTCCGATGAGTAGTCCAGCACCAGATCGATCTTTAATAGTGGTGAAACTTTAATGGATGATTAACGGTGATTTGGCTACTTTTGTTGGTGGTTACCAGTTAGGTTTTGAGGAGGTTGTTGTGAGGAACAAAATCCAAGTGACGACATGACCGAAACATGCAAAAACATGTCAATTTGAGGCAGTGATGTCACAACTTTCTCGGGCTCAATTAATGACTTTTTGGCCAGCTCTTGAGGTTCTAATCGATGCCTTCCATGGTTGGTGATGTGGTTGGAATTAGAAATAGTGGCCGAGTTTCATTTTTGGGTTGATCTGACCTAACCCGAACTTCAATTCTCTCTATTTGATCTCTGAATTGCTTCTTCTCTCAAATCGGTGCTTAAGCTTTTTATGCCTTGATTTATTTATAACCTTTCACAATTAAGGCTTTGAAAAGATAAAAATATGCTTGCGAAAAATTGGGGAATTACATTTAGTATTCTGCATCCTTTTGTATTTTGTTTCCTATTTTTTTAATTTGTAAACCTATCTTCTTCTTTTCTATAACTTTGCCCTAATCCTTTAAATCATGTTCTTTATCATTCAAATATTAAAAAAAAAATAATATTCTTGTTATTCAATGAGGTTGCTATTCAACGTTTGCCTATTCTTATTTTCTAGAATTCGACTTAAACACAAAAAGAAAAAATAGGGGAGGGGGAGGCAATCCTAATTGCATCAAAATTATGTTATTATTTTTGTTTCTTTCTTTGTTATTTGATTTATTGAGTTTAGTAATTACAAGTAACCTCATTGAATAACAAGAATATGAAGTTATAAGAGGGAAATCTATATTTGATAAACATGAGCATGAGTGCTATCAATCTTGAATGGTTGAGTAGAAACACGGAAATGAGTGCTTACAAGGTTTCTAACTTTGTTTTATAGGTTACTAAATATGTCTCAGGACAAAAATCAGTCTATTTCTGATCATGCTTAGGAAAAAAATAGACTTTAGACTTTTTTTTAAGTCCTTAGAAAAGGAATTTAATGCTCGGAATTGAGGTTTGATGAGGTGAATGAGAGAATAGATAAAGTTGAATCTAATTCACAAAAGGGGCAACCACCTAAAGCTTGTAATGTGCAACACAGAGAGAAATCCATATAGGTATGTTGATGAAGATAATTATAGGGAAAATCCAAGTGAGGAAGATTGTGCTCCTCATAATAAACAATACTAGTGCATTATTTGTCTCTTTAATAATTGTATATCTCAAATAATAGCTAATGAGAGGATAAAATAGAAATCAAGACTAGTAGGAATGAAAAGGTTGATGCCAGGAACTTACCGGTCATTTAGGAGAAAACAGAGTTAAGTTTGCCTTTCAATCATCCAACAAAAGATTATAACCCTTGCCCCCAAATTCAAATAGTCGGCCACTATTTTTTTTTCTCACTTTTTCTACATTTATTAATGATAATCTAAACAAACCTTTTGGACTTTAGGCTTTTGGGCCACCCAAATGAGATGGACCCAGAAAGTCTCCCCCTCTAGATCATATGGGGGCATGACCAAGCTCGCTCTCTGCTTATAGCTTTTTAGGTTCTTCTTAGGTAATGACTTTATCATCCTGTATGACCCTTTTTTTCTTTGTGAATCTTTTCAAAATATAATTGTTTCTTTTTAAGTACGTCTTGTATTCAATGATACCTCACATCAATATGCTTGGATTTCGAATGGTATGTCAAATTCTTTGCCAAGTGAATGGCACTCTGATTGTTACAGTACATAATAAAGCTGTCTTGTTTCATATCTAAATTTGTAGAAAATTCTTTATCCACAAGGTTTCTTTGTAACCTTCAGTGATAACAATATACTCTGGTTCTGTGATAGAAAAAATGACATATTGCTGAGGTGTAGAGTGCCATGAGACTACTCAACCTGTAAATTTGAGCAAATATCATGATAAAAGTTTTCTAGAATCAACATCTCCCACTATATCAACATCTATGGACACTTGTAACTCAAGTTCACTACCAAAGCATAAACATGTCCTGTAAGTGCCTCTGAGATATTTGATAATTTGCTTCACTGCTATCCAATGTTCTTTTCTTATATTAGAGAGAAATTATCTGGCCTTGTACAAACCATTGCATACATCAAATTGCCAACTGTAAAGTATAAGAATTCCTCTTATCTATTGCTTCTTTTTGTCACTTGTATGACAATGCTTGGAACTATACTTGAAATGGTCTATAAGTAGAGGACAAACAAATTTTGCTTTGCCCATATTAAATCTTTAAAAAATCCTTTCAAAATATGGTTCTTGAGATAACTACAACTCCTCGATTTTTTTTTGTGATGGGAAATCTTCATGCCAAGATTCTATTTTGCCAATCTTAAGTTCTTTAATGCGAAAAACATTCTAAGCTCTTTATTCAGTGTATCAATTTTATTAGCATCCTAACCAACAATAAACATGTCATCAACATAAAGTAAAAGAATGATAAAGTCATTATAACCAAACTTCTTTATAAAAACACAATGGTTGCACACAATTTGATTGAAACCATGATTTTCTATAAAATAATCAAGCTTCTTGTACTACTGTTGGTGCCTATTTCAGCCTATACAAACTTTTCTTTTAACTTGAACTTTTCAGGTTGCTCCATTTATATTTCCTACTCTAAGCCACCGTGTAAGAAGGATGTCTTTACATCGAGTTGTTCAATCTCTAATTTCAAGCTAGCTATTAATCTCACAACAACTCAATATACGACATCTTTGTACGAGAGAAAATATTTCTTCAAAATTAGCACAGTTTTTCTAACTGAAACCCTTTACAACCAATCTAGCGTTATGCTGTTATTGTAAGTTATTTTCAGTCTTCAAACTATAAACCTATTTGTTCTTTAGTGCCCTTTTTCTCTTAGAAAGTTTATTAGATTATAAGTGTGGTTCTCATTCAAGGATTTCATCTTGCAGGTCTTTAACCCATTCATTTTTACACTAATGAGATATAAGTTCTTCAAAACATTCTGGCTCCCCCCATATGTAAGCATCACATAATCATATGGTGGATATCTAGTGGAAGGTCACCGTTCTCTGATGGATCTCCTTAATTCTAGTTTAACTGGTGGTACAAGTTGTTTTGAATGTGCTTGCTCAATTGGTTCTATTGGATCATCATTATTGTCCTCTTCAGCTCGCCCTTGATCATCGGTTACTATAGGTAGATAGAGATGGCGGCACGACCTGCCAAACCAAGGCCCACTAGGGCCCATGGGCCAGCACAACATAGCCCACTAAGTGAATGGGTCGTGTCGTGCTATGCCTAAATTTATTTTTGTCCTGTCATGACGCATGGGACAAGTCCAAGTGTGTTGTGCTTAGGCTGTACCCAAAAAGAGCCTGCCAACTTTTTTTTTGCAAGTCCACATGCCTACGCGTGCTTTTTCAAGTTCATCAGCCTATGCACTAATAACAATAATAATGATAATGATAATGATGATGATGATGATGAAGAAATCATGATCATCATGATCATCATCATCATCATCATTGTCATCATCTTATAATAATGACAACAACAATTATTATTATTATTATTATTATTGA
This sequence comes from Citrus x clementina, assembly GCF_000493195.1. Taxonomy (NCBI): domain Eukaryota; kingdom Viridiplantae; phylum Streptophyta; class Magnoliopsida; order Sapindales; family Rutaceae; genus Citrus; species Citrus x clementina. Next base: position 13,357,448 of record NW_006262022.1, read on the forward strand.
GGGAACTATTAACATTTCATTATTAGTTTATCACAATTTCACAACTATATATTTAATTTCACAATAACCCACTATAATACAACAATGCATAAATTTAATTCCAAATATCATAGTAATGATTAACAAAATTAAAATTATAATCCTGAAATAACAATCACAAGAAATCACAACTATGAGATATAAATTATAACAAGTCACAAATTACAACTACAAAATACTGATTATGACAATTCAACAGATCACAACTACGAAAATATGAAATATTGATTATTAAGCATGAACTAACGTTTATTAATCACAATTATAGATACGGTAAATGAGCAAGATTAATTCTATACTGGTCTCAGTGTTGAGCCAAACTATTTGACACGTGTCGACGTAAACCCTCTATGCCATGGACTTTTGAATAAGTAACTTCTCGATGACAATAGTTACACTCGAAGATCATCCATTTGTAGGGATGATGTGAACCATTATCTACTATTTGCTCCCTTATTGAAATAAAATTTTGAAAACTTCATTTAAATGATGGGTTTTGGATTAATTTAGCCTTGCATTGTTGTTTTGTTGAGGTCTAACTACATGGACACCATGTTTTTTAGAGTGTTGAGTTCTTTTGCATTCATATTATATTCTTGAGAATCCATGGTGATTTTAGTTTTTGGAATATTGAAAAGTTTGAGGAAAAAAATAAGGAACAAGAAGAATTGTGAATTGGCGTGTATATATAATTATTAGGTAGTGGTAAAAAGAAAAAAAATGCTTTTATTACTTTGGTAGGACGGAGTAGTCAAGTAAGTAGAAAATATTAAGTAAAATATAAATACTTGTGTTAGGAATGAGTGAATCTTGTGATCTTGATTTTTTTGAAGTCGTGGAGTCGTAGAGGCAAGTGTGTGGTTGGTAGGAAAACGTTATTAGATTATTTAAAAAATAAATGAAAAAATTAAAAGAAATGAAGAACATTTCTTGAAAAAATATTAAAAGAAATGAAGACAATTGCATTGTTGACATGTTTGTCTAAGCTCAAAATCAAAACTGAAAAAGTATCACACAAGCTGATAAAAAAGTGTTGAATTATGATTTGACATTTGACTACAACCTACACACAAGCTGACAAGCACAAATGCACAATGCTTAGTATTTTCTATTATTTAAATATCATTGTTGGTAACTTTCACAATTTTCAAATTTTAAATTGATTGCACTGCACACAATTTTTAAATTTCATAGTTAGAATAGCAAAATTGATATGACTACTCAATTTTACTGCACGGGTGCACAAAAATGCCACCACTAGTCCTATACTACCACCAAACGACCAAGAACATCAATTGTTTAGTTATGTTTTAGTTTGGAAAAACATCTAAATAAAAAAAGGTGAAATGGCGGATGCAGCAGTATGCAAATTTTGTCAAGTTGTTTTAAGTGCCAAAAGTAAAGGTGGAATCGGACATCTCAAGTAACATACGAAAACTTGCCAGGTAAAACACGAACCACGATATCCAACACAAACCCAAATTTCACAATATGGTTCTGGACCTTCCAATACTATAACATCATTCAGATATTCACCACAAAGCATGAGAGATGCATTAGCTAGGTATATTGTTATATAGAGCAACCTTTACTTTTTTTTAGAAGATGAACATTTGATAAATTTTCTACAAAAATAAATTTAGCCTCAACTTTAGAAAGTGCCTAGAAATACACTAAAACATGATTTAGCCAAAACTTTTCATGACATAAAAAAATTCTTGATTAATACTTTTATCAATTTTAATGGTGTTATTTCAATTTCTTCTGATTGTTGGACTAGTATTTATATAGTTGGTTATTTTTGTTTGAATTCGCATTCTATACATGAGATTAATGGCAAATGGAGGTTGGAAAAAAATGTTTGCATTTCATGAATTAGAATATCGTCATACTGGTTCAGTAATTTACTCCACCATAATGTCTGTTTTAGAAGAATATGAAATTATTGATAAATTATTTAGCATATCATTTGATAATACATTAGCCAATACAACTTAAATTGATATGTTTTTGCAGAATATTTCTACTCTCACACCACCACATAGCTCAAATTTTTTTTTATGTGAGATTTGTATGTCATATTATTAATTTAATTATTCAAGCTGATATGACCCATATGAATTATTATTTAGAACAAAATTAGAGCAGCCATTTTATATATTAGAGCACCTTTAAGATGTAAATGGTTTTTATCGACATTGAAAACTTTTGATTAAAAAAGAGGAGATTCAACATTGACATGAAAGTTCATTAGATTCTACATATTTGATGTTGCTCTCTTGTCAAAACTATTTTGAAGTAATTTCTAGTTTTTACAATAAGAGAATGAAGGATGAAGATCATCATATCGCTAATTATGATTGGAATACTGCATTTAAATTTATGGATTTTTTAAGGTATTTTATGAGGCTACTCTTGCATGTTTTACTATTTATGAGCCTACTTCAAGTAGAGTGTTAATCTACATGTATAATATGAGTTATGCTTTTAAGACTTTTAGATAGAATATTATATTTGAAAATATTTATGATGATAGGGAGGCAATTTTCTAAAAATATTGGAAAGATATTCCCGATCTATTTATATTTACACTAGTGTTGGATCTTACAATCACGGAAGTTGGTGCAAAACTTTTAGTTGAGGGTATTATTGAAAATAAATTCTGATACAATTATGTCCTTTATGCATGAACGTTTTAATTTTTATCAAAATAATTTCGGATCAAGAAATACATATTATAATGTTCAACAAGCATCGACTTCTCATAGAAATCTAGCGCACATTTTGTTGCTCAAAAGTAAAGGTATTGCTTCTAGTATTGATATTAATCATAATGAATTGCAAATGTATTGTTTTTCCATTCCTGAAGATTTAGTAACTCTTTCACAATTGTAAATTTTGATATTGTAGAATTTTAGATGGGTCAGACATATTTTTTCCCATTATTATCCATTATGGCATGTGATCTACTAACCCCTCCAGCTTCAACTGTAGCATCAGAGTCAGCTTTTAGTGTAGGTGGTAGAATTCTAGATGAACGTCGGTCAAAATTGTCATAAGAGACATTAAACTCTTTGATGTGTTTGAAAGATTGGGAAGATGCTGAAAGCTAAGTGTAACAAGATTGGTAAAATGCTTTAATGAAACAAATTGAGAGTTTGGATGTTAATCAAGAGGAAGTACATCTAGATTATGCAGAGTAGTGAACATTGAAATCACCTCTAGAGACTAGGGTCCTTCTTTCCTTTTAACTTTTTGGAACAAATTTTACTAGTGGAAAGGTTGTGAATTTGCAAATGATAGGTAATTGAGCAGGTGCCAACCTAGTTGGAATGTACTGTTAATTGTAGTGATGCGAATTACACCTAATTTTATTTGAACTACTAAAATATTGTAATTGCACTTGAACTCTATTGAATGAAAATGCAACTTTTAATTTATAATAAAAAAATATTTCATTCATAATTTTATTTTTGTGTATAAATATGAAAAATGATTTCATTCACAAATGAAAAATGTCTCCTTTAACTAAGTTATGATTTCATAAATGGAATATTAATATTGTAAAATTTTAGATTTATCATTTATAAAATCATGATATTTATAATTTTATTTCTTAAAATCATGATATCATTTATTCATTTAATAAATTATAAACGTAAAACAATTAGAATATTTTTTAACTACGACTTAAATTAATTTTTAAAAGCCTATGCTAATAAAATATATTAAAATTTTTAATTTCAAGATATTTATAAAATCATAACATTTTATATTTACTTTTCATTAAAAAAATTTTACTTTGATATACTTTGACCCACGTGCTATTGATGGCCCATGAGTCGTGTGCTAGCCCATCAATGAAGCGTGCTTATTTCATGCCTTTTCGCGTATCGTGTTTTGATCCATCTCTAATCGTGTTGTGCTTTTAAGGCCCATGCACTTAAAATTCTAAGCTCGGCCCAGCCCACGTGCGTGCCATATCATGCCACCTGTCGCCTGTTGAGTGCTAGAAAATGTATATTTATAAAAGAGAAAATCGTTAGTTTACATTTCAAGTCTTACTAACACCTTTACTTTTATGTATTTAAGATTCTTGTGATTTAATTACGTGTGTTTTATTTTAATTAAGTATTTTATGTATTTTAGGGGCATCGTTGTCATTTCACAATTAATAAGAAATCATACGGTAAAACAGACATCACTTTTGAACTCAGGACAGTCGAAAACCTTAGGAGGAGTATAAAAGGAAAAATATTACTGTTCACATGTACGACACGATTCACATGTACGATACTGTCCATGATACTGTTCACGACACTATTCACACATACGGAATGATGACGTGGCATTGACCGATGATGTGGCATTGACTGATGAGGTGTCACGATTCTATTGGACAAAATTTATATACACTGTTGATCGGTGATGTGACAGCATGTTAGTGAACCAAAAATCGCGTGTACGGTACATGCATATACACAGGATTATTTTCAACCAAACCGCGTCACTGTTCAAGCCGGTTGACTGTTCAAACTGCGTGCTTAAACCGTGTCACTGTTCAAACTGCGTGGTCAAACCGCGTACTATTGACTGATGACGTGGCACAATCCTGAGCGTCCAAACTATTTTTAATCTGATGGCCATGATTTATTCAATGTATCTATAAAAAGGGGGCCTCCCCTCCCCCTAATTTGATACTTTTGAATCCATTTTTGGGCTCCATTTTTTATAATTCCTTCTTCATCTTGTACTTTCTACGTATTTTAATAAATTTCTATTTTGCCCCTAGTTCAATTATGAGTAGCTAATTTTCTTTCAAGCTTGGGTTGAAGGTGAAGTCTTAACATATGTCATGGGCTTTATTTGGTAAATTTACTTTCTCTTCCCCTCTAGTTTTTGTGGATGTTTTGACTTTTCGTCGACAAATAATAATAATCTTGTCTAGATACCGCCCTGGTTTTATCGGCTCCCTAGTACAAGGTTATTATTATTTGGCACGATAAGTCCTTAGCACCATATTGATTAGAGTGTGGTTCATGAGGCGTGGATTCCTCCCTCATGATTTAATTGGCACTAATAAGGAATATTTAGCCCATGGTGCATGTTGATACGGATTCATATACACAAGTGCCGCATTTCAATAGAATTTGCTTCAATTTATTCTCGCCATTTTAATTCAAATTTTAGGATAATCTAATTACTTTCACCCCAAATCCAACCACCCATTTAGAAAATTAATTCTACACATAATTAAAATTCACCTCGTCGTGGGATCAACACTCGTCACCATTGATCTATACTACAATAGATTCGTGCACTTCCGAGTTCAATAAAATTTGCACAACAAGTTTTTGGCGCCGTTGCTGGGGAGGTAAGTTATTTTAATTTGTAGAATTAATTTTTGTAAAAAATTTCTTTTAGTTATTTTTCTTGTAATTTTTTTAATTTAAAAAAAAGCGAATTTACATTTTGAGGTAAGAATTTTTTTTTCTCTTCTTTAAAGTTCTGTAATTTAATTTTCAAGTTATTTTTCTTTGTAATTTTAATTTTTAGTAAATTTATTTCACGTATTTTTTTAGTATGTTTTTATAGTAAGATTGTAATAGCACGATAAGGTTAGTACCGTAATTTTTTCTTCTTCTTTATTTTTATTTTTTTGTTCTCATTTATTTTGTGTTCTTTGCATCCATGGTCGAAGGTCATTATTGCCTAATCTTGAGCCTATAGACCTTAAACTTGAAAAAATATTGGGCACACACAAACACATTAAATATAAAAGTGAAATAGATTTGCAACAACAACCACCACAGGAGAGGCCATTTAAGGACTATTTCAGTCCTTTAGCTAATTTGAGCACATTGTTGGTGTATAAATACTAATGCTATTAGTGTCAATGTGCAAGCGTACACAACAAGTAATAAAGTGATTAGTATTCAAGATCGTCTCCACAAGGATTGATGTTATCAGATTTGCTACAGCAATCTTAGCAGTGCAGATTTTGTGCTAAAATAAAATAAACAATTAATGAAACTTATGTACTAATTAAAATAAAAACGCAATAAATAAATGCAACAAAGTAAACTATCACGTCAAGCTCAAGGATAAAACTAATGGGAGTATATAGTAGTTGAGTGAATAAACTCTCTTAATGGTATTGACTATTTTTTTAATGTTTGGCTTGGTTGCTGCAACATCTGCTATAGCACTGGGCAGAATCCTTATGTATCATCAGCCGTCGCATGTTGGATATCTTATATCTATATGCAACCTAGCAGTGATCAATTGTTATGCCAACATAAGATATAGCATTACACGCTTAGGTTCTATTTACCCTACAAGGTGAATCTCTATGTTTAGTTCATCACTAATCTTAAATCAAGCATGGCCCTTTTGGGACTCAAGTAAAACTCAATCCGGGAAACTCAATTTAAGATCAAGTATTGTTCTAATATGTTCCATTAAGATAGGCCATTTTACTGCTCTATCCTAACTTGTATCATTAAATGGGTGATCAACCGAAATAATGAATAAAATAAATACTATCAAAACAAATTGCTACAGCAAACATGCAGCAACACATATATTCAGTCAATAAATCAAAATAAATTTAGTTCATGGCTTGTAAAAGAAAAATAAAAAACAAAGTTTCAGCCATGAAACACATCCCCATAAATAAATAGGAAACGAGAAAGCAAGAGGAGAATAAGAAAGATTGAGCTCCCAATTGATTTCTGCCAATTCTCCTCTTGTGCAGCCCTTAATCTCTCTCTTGAATCTTGTTTTTCTTTTGTTTCTTTGTGTTTTTCTCCTTTGATGACGGCTCCTCTTTTCCTTATGATGTGTGCTTCTTTTATAGTTGAAAATTAGGGTAAACGGAACCCTAGGGCGCACATAAGTCAGATTAGGAAACTGAAGATCGCAATTCTACAGTTATCCCACGCAGAATTTTCTCTGTCGTTGTTCCAGGATTGCTACAGCAATGGTTGCTACAGCAACGGCTACAGCAACTGCACTGTTTCAGATTTGTTTCAATTCTTTTATAGTCATGTTATTCCTCCTTTTTTGCCAGCCTATTGCATAGCATTCCTTCCATGAATTATAAGCTTCTGGAAACCTACAATTATGCACACAATTTGAGCACAAATTACTTTAAATCGAGTAAAACATATTAAGATTGACTAAAATGATTATTTATGCAAAATGTAACAAAAATGCAATAGAAATACATAATTTACTCTCTTAGTAGTCTTGATTTAAGTCTAGAATTGCCATAATAACTCTCATTTCATAGAGTTATCACACCCCCAAACTTAAACCGTTACTTGTCCTCAAGTAATGACAACAACACTCACTCTGTAATCACACAATCATGCAATAAATAACTTAACTCTGTCATCAAATTTGCAAGGATTCTTCCACCCTCATATCACACTCTTAATCATACAAAATTACCATAGTAGTTCAGTTCTAGACTTAGGCTTCATTGTGTCCAAAGTGTGTATGTGCCACTTTGATCAAATTCCAGAGGTGCTACAACATTGCACAAACTTTGTATACAATTCAGAGGTAGAACACAAATATATTCACATATGGGGCAGTAGAACTCACAATTATATTCAAACTGTGCTACAACAATAATTTTTTTTTCTTCAGTTAAACCCTTCAATGCAACATTGAGCTTTCATGTGAATGCCTATCACTTGTAATGACGACACCCAATTACTCACTCAAAGTACATGTTAAAGTTGCTGCAGCAACACATCCAGGATGTTATATCTAGGTCATACATTTGGACGCCTTTGACTCAAGGCTGAACATGGGGCTCATGAACATACCAGGTTACTCAGTATCCTAGGTAGTGGACCTCTCTATCATCCTTTTTTTTTGCTTTTCTTCTTTTTTTTCTCTTTTTTTTATAATTACTGTAGCACTGCTCGTAGCTCGTGTTGCCTTTGGACTCAAGTTTGCATATGGGGTGCATAATCAACCCTGGTTACTCAGTAACTTAAACCATTGGAGCAGAATTTATTTCATAACAGGCACAGTCCAACAAAAATTTTCCCCCAAACTTGAGATATTTTCTATTCTTTTTTTTTTTCTAGCTCTGCTACAACATTCTCATAAAACTCAACCAAAGTCTAAGTGTCAGGATAGAATTTCAACCTTCATCTATAACTATCTATACTTTGCATTCTCATAAATACTGAATAAAACTCAATTTATCTTCATTAGGTTTTCAAATCTATACACAAATATTAGATAACAGAGCTTCACACAACACACAACACAAACATAAACACATGCACTCAAAAACACAACCCCCCCAAACTTGAGTGGTGTTGTGTCTTCGCAAGCATACAAAACAAAACCACATAAACCAGACATGCATACACTAAATAAAAGGACATGTAGAATGAATTAGAAAATTAAAACTAAATGAAAGAAAGAAAAGTTTTACAGAAAGAAGTACAATAAACTAGCAGGTATGGGGGTACTCCTCTGTTGCTGGAAGCACTGCTGCAGCATAGGCTGTAAAGGGTCACTTCTTCTTTGATCCACTTCTCAAACGCTCCTTATCATAAAATCTAATCAATCCATTTGCTGTTGTAAAAGCAAGAATGACTATGTTGTTTGAGAATCTTCTGTTATGTCATGCTGTAAGTGATGCTGCAGCAATTCCCTCCTGCTCTTTTTGCCCACATTTGTTTTTACTTGCTGCAATGTAACATAAAGACATAAAAAAAAATTAGATGCACACTTAAAATAACGAAAAGACAAATTAAATAATTTAAAAGCTAAATTCAATGCCATAAAAACTTGAAACAACTTCCCTTATTGGGTTGCCTCCCAATTAGCGCTTGATTTTAGGTCTTTCAGCATGACCTTTCTTGTTTCCTCAACTTGGATCCTTCAAGAACCGATCATTTTTTAGGCTGTTCATATCATCTCCTATATAGTGCTTCACTCTTGGCCCATTAACCTTGAATTCTTGTTGGTCTGGTGTGAGTTCCCTTTGCTGGATTTGCTCGTCAATTCTGAAGAGTTGCTTCTCCCCTGACCATGCTATGTTAGCTACTTCATGATCTTTATCATCAAGTTCTTCAAATGTTACAACATTGATTTCTTCCTTACTGTAGCAACTGTGTAATCTCTCTGCTACAACAAAGTCCACAACACTGATAAAATTACAATCTTTAATCTCATCGGGACTCTTCATGACATCCAGCACATTGAATGTAACTTGCTGGTCATTCACCCTCATGGTTAATTCTCCTTTTTGAACATCAATTAGAGTCTTTCCTGTGGCTAAGAAAGGTCTTCCTAGAATGATTGACACTTCTTTGTCTGCCTCAAAGTCTAGCACAATGAAATCCACCCGAAAAATAAATTTATCCACCTTCACCAACCCATCTTCAATCTTTCCTTTTGGATATGCATGAGATTTTTCAGCAAGTTGTAAAGTCACTGTTGTTGGTCTACATTCACCAACTCCTAATTGCTTAAACACTGATAAAGGCATGAGATTGATGCTAGCCCCCAAATCACAAAGCGCTTTGCCACTGTATTTAGTGCCTATGGAGCAAGGGATCGTGAAGCTTCTTGGATCCTTCATCTTCTGCGGTATCTTACTCTGAAGCATTCGGCTACACTCTTGTGTTAGAGCAACTGTCTCAAATTCTCCAAGTCTTCTTTTCTTTGTCAAGATATCTTTCAAAAATTTCGCATAATTTGGCATTTGCTCCAGAGCTTCCACAAAATGAATATTGATATGTAGTTGTTTCAGCACTCCCAAGATTTTGCTGAACTGCTTATCTTGTTGCTGCTTCTGAAATCTTTGAGGGAAGGGTGATGGGTGTCTAAACTGCTGTGCTACAGCAGGTTGTGCAGACTGTTTCTCTGTTGCTTTACTCGGTTCTGTTGATGTTAATGTTGTAGCTGCCTCACCACTAGGTGCTGGATCATAACTTTCTGCAGATGTTGTAGTAGAACTGTATCGATTTACATTTTGAAAAGTGAAAAATTGTTACTCATTCTCTACTTGTGTGTCTTCTTTGCCTTTGTTGGACTCAATTCTTCTTTTTGGTACACCAATTGAACTATCAATATCCTTTCCAGATCTCAAGTTAATCACTTTGCAGTGCTCTTTCCCTTCTCTTCTTGGGTCCTCTGTGTTGCTGGGTAAACTGCCTTGAGGTCTGTTGCTTAATGTTGTAGCAAGCTGTCCAATTTGATTTTCCAAGTTTCTCAAAGATGCAGCATGACTTTGGACAATTGTTTCCTTCATCACAATATAATCCTTAATCAAAGCTTCAAAGGAGCTAAGTTGATAATTGTTGATGTTTCTTTGCTCTTGATTTTGCTGATAAAATCCACTAGGTTGAGCAAGTCTGTTCTGTCCACTGAATGCTGCAGCAGGCTGATTCTGATTACTCCATGAAAAGTTCGGGTGATGTCTCCATCCAGGGTTGTAAGTGTTTGAATATGGATTGTCCTAGTTCTGTCTATTGAAGCTGCCCACATAATTGACTGAAGTTGGATTCCCAGGATAATTGTCGAATAAATGCCCTTCTCCACAATAAACGCAAGACACATCAGAAATTTCGTTAACAGTTGCTGGAGCAGTAGTCATTGCCTTTACCATCTTTGTTAATAAAGCTACTTGGGCTGATAATGCTGTCAATGCATCTACGTTATGGACTCTTGTTGTTCCTCTTGCTGCAGCTTGTCTGGTTGATGGCCACTGATAGTTATTGTTGGCTATTTTCTCCAAAAATTTCATAAGCCTCATTGTAAGACTTAGATAACAAGGCCCCATTTGTTGAAGCGTCCACCATCAATCTAGTGCTTGGGTTGAGACCATTATAGAAAGTTTCCAACTGTATGCAACAAGGAATACCATGATGAGGACATTTTCTGAGTAACTCCTTAAATCTCTCACATGCATCACACAAGCTCTCATCTTCAAGTTGATGGAAAGATGTGATCTCGTTCCTCAACTTTGTATTCTTGGTCGGCGGGAAGTATTTCATCAAAAATTTGTCAGCCAAAAATTCCATGTAGTGATAGAATCTGGTGGTAGAGAATTCAACCATGCTCTTGCTCGATCTCTCAAAGAAATCGAAAAAAGTCTGAGTCTCAATGCTTCTTGCGATGCTCCAGCAATCTTGAAAGCATCACTTACTTCCAAAAATAACTTAAGGTGTAGATGAGGATCTTCGGATGGAAAACCATTAAATTGCCCCACTGTTTGAAGGATCTGAAACATCACTGGTTTGAGTTTAAAATTGTCAGCTTGAACGTCGGGTCTAACTATTCCCGGACGTATGGCTTGAGGAGTCAACACTGTGTAGTCTCGAATGGCTCTATCTCTATCATTTGCCATGTGAATAATGTTATTGTTCCCTGGTTGCCTTTGAACACATTGTCCATTCAGACCTTCATGTACATTGACTGGTTGTATCCCCTCTCTACAGTTCAAGTTTCTCAAATCTTGCAAATCATCCATTACTACAGCAGCTTGTAATTCCCGATGCTCTCTTCTCAATCTCCTTGCAGTTCTTTCAATTTCTGGGTCAAACTGGAAGTCAACAGATTTATATTTGCGCATGCAAGGGTTGCTAGATCACCTATGTCAACAAATTAAACAAATAAAAAAAAATTAGCACCGTTAAAACTAATTTCACAAATCACAATTAACAATCAATCCCCGGTAACGGCGCAAAAAACTTGTTGGTGTATAAATACTAATGTTATTGGTGTCAATGTACAAATTGTACACAACAAGTAATAAAGTGATTAGTATTCAAGATCGTCTCCACAGGGATTGATGTTATCAGATTTGCTACAGCAATCTTAACAGTGCAGATTTTGTGCTAAAATAAAATAAACAATTAATAAAACTAATGTACTAATTAAAATAAAAACACAATAAATAAATGCAACAAAGTAAACTATCACGTCAAGCTCAATGATAAAACTAATTGGAGTATATAGTAGTTGAGTGAATAAATTCTCTTAATGGTATTGACTATTTTTCTAATGTTTGGCTCGGTTGCTGCAGCATCTGCTATAGCACTGGACAGAATCCTTATGTATCCTTAGCCGTCGCATGTTGGATATCTTATATCTATATGCAACCTAACAGTGATCAATTGTTATGCCAACATAAGATATAGCATTACACGCTTAGGTTCTATTTACCTACAAGGTGAATCCTTATGTCTAGTTCATCACTAATCTTAAATCAAGCATGACCCTTTTGGGACTCAAGTAAAACTCAATCCGGGAAACTCAATTTAAGATCAATTGTTGTTCTAAAATGTTCCACTAAGATAGGCCATTTTGCTGCTCTCTCCTAACTTGTATCATTAAATGGGTGATCAACCAAAATAATGAATAAAATAAATACTATCAAAATAAATTGCTACAGACAACATGCAGCAACACATATATTCAGTCAATAAACCATCAAGATTGTTTATCACTCAACCACAAATAAATTTAGTTCATGGTTTGTAAAAGAAAAATAAAGAACAAAGTTTCAGCTATGAAACACATCCCCATAAATAAATAAAAAATGAGAAAGCAAGAGGAGAATAAAAAAGATTGAGATCCCAATTGATTTCTGCCAATTCTCCTCTTGTGCAGCCCTTAATCTCTCTCTTGAATCTTGTTTTTCTTTTGTTTATTTGTGTTTTTCTCTTTTGATGACGGCTCCTCTTTTCCTTATGATGTATGCTTCTTTTATAGTTGAAAATTAGGGTAAACGGAACCCTAGGGCGCGCATAAGTCAGATTAGGAAATTGCAGATCGCAATTCTGCAGTTATCCCACACAGAATTTTCTCTGTCGTTGTTCCAAGATTGCTACAGCAATGGTTTCTACAGCAATGGCTACAGCAACAGCACTGTTCCAGATTTGTTTCAATTTTTTTATAGCCATGTTCTTCCTCCTTTTTTGCCAGCCTATTGCATAGCATTCATTCCATGAATTATAAGCTTCTGGAAACCTACAATTATGCACACAATTTGAGCACAAATTACTTTAAATCGAGTAAAACATATTAAGATTGACTAAAATGATTATTTATACAAAATGTAACAAAAATGCAATAGAAATACATAATTTACTCTCTAAGTAGTCTTGATTTAAGTTTAGAATTGCCATAATAACTCTCATTTCATAGAGTTATCACACATCATGCATAAGATACCCAAATGTAGCTGCTATGAGTTTTGAACTAAAACCTAGTGTGCTAAATTGTCTCCCAACATTCTATGGCCTAGAAAATGAGGACCCATATAATTAATTGAATGATTTTAATGCTGTTTCTCAAACATTTAAATATGAGAATTTTTCAGATGATGATGTTAAACTTAGACTATTCCCATTTTCTTTAAATGATAGAGCTCGTTCATGACTCAATACATTGTCTGCTAATAGCATTACATCATGGGAACAAATGGTAACAAAATTTTTTAATAAATATTTCCCAGTGCATAAAACCAATGCTATTCGCAGGGAAATTTTAGAGTTTACCCAGAGAAAAGACGAGCAGTTTTTCGAAACATAGGAGCGATTCAATAGGCTACTCTTGAAGTGTCCACATCATGGGTACGAGAAATGGCACCAATGTCAATACTTCTTGGAGGGATTATTGCCACATGTGCAAGAATGGCTAATGGCAACAAGCGGAGGAGAGCTAATGTCAAAAAGTGCATCAGAGATTTGGGAATTTTTCCAGCGACAAGCAGATAATTCCCAACAACGGAATCGATCACTCATGAATACTAAAAGAATTAAGGGAGTGAATGCGGTTCACATTGGCAAGTCAAGTTCAGGAATTAAAGAAGTCAAAGAAATGGTTGAAGGCCTTTCTCGACAAATAGCATCGTTAACGACTGCTAAATCAACAGAACCACATGACCATGACTCATACTCAGATCAAGCTAATGTCATAGGTGTAATGAGAAAACCATCAAATTACAACATATACTCCAACACAAATAACCCTGAATGGAGAGACCACCCAAAATTTTCATGGTCTTAAGGATTCCAACAGAATGGACCAGCAGCTCCAGCTCCACCAACGTAACCAATTCCTCAAATTCCTCAAGCCTCTCAGCCACCATTTAGACCATACAATCAACACCAGAATTACTCTCAAACCAAACCATGGGAGAATTCATTCTAGAAGTTTAAGAATGTTACTCACTCCATGATTGGGCAATAGAACCGCACCATTGATGAACTATGAAATGAGATGAGAGCAGACTTTAACTCACAAGCCCAATCAGTTTCAAGGCTCGAGAAGATGGGGACAGCTTGCTTCTTCAATTCAGACCTTGGCAATGACTGTTGAGAAAGATAAGTTTCCAAGTCAACTAGTGCCTAATCCTAAAGGAGTGCATGAAGTAAGTACCAGTTCACCACAGCAGCACGGAGAGGTCAAAGCTGTCATGACCTTACGAAAAGGAAAAGAAGTCAACAACAAAGTGGAGATACCAGTGATAAAAATAAATTAAATTGTACCTGTAAATACTGAGGACTTACCATCGGAAGAGAAAGAAGAAACCAACCCACGAGAATATGTTCCCAAAGCTCCATTTCCTCAGAGGTTAGCTAAAGGAAAGAAAGGAAAATCCACAGGTGAGATTCTTGAAATCTTCAAATAGGTAAGTGTTAACATCCTTTTACTTGATGCTATAAAACAAGTTTCATCTTATGCCAAATTTCTTAAAGACCTTTGTACTATAAAGAGAAAATTTCATATTCAAAAGAAGGTCTTTTTAACAGAAAACGTTAGTTCTATACTTAAACACAAAATTTCTCTAAAATGCAAAGACCCAGGCTCCCCCACTATCTCATGTAGTATAGGAAACCACACAATTGAGAATGCTTTGTTGGATTTAGCAGTTAGTATAAATATGTTGCCTTATTCAGTATTCGTGAAACTTAGACTGGGTGAATTACATCCAACTTCAGTGGTATTGTAGATGATGTGCTTATCCAGGTAGACAAGTTTTATTTTCCTGTTGATTTCATTGTAATTAACACTCAACCAATCCATGATTCAAGGAAGCACATCCCCATTATCCTAGGCCGACCTTTCTTGGCAACTGCCGATACTCACATTCAATGCAGAACTTGAAATGTATAGTTGTCCTTCGGCAACATGACTATGGAGCTAAACATCTTCAACATTGCCAAACAACCTCACAATGCAGATGATGAAATTGTTGATGTGGATTTAATAGAAGCATTAGTTGATAATATTTTTCTTTCAAACTTTAGTGATGACCCTTTACAAACATGCTTAACTCACTTTGGTTTGGATTTTGATATTGACAGATCAGTCGATGAGGTCAACGCCCTACTTGACTCAGCACCATCCATGGACATTAATAAATGGAAGTCAAGAGTTGAACAACTAGCACCATCAGAGAAGAAACTCATTCCATCATTAGAATCACCACCGAAACTCGAGCTCAAACCATTACCCAACACTATGGAATATACATTTTTGGGAGAAGAAAGTACTCTACCGGTAATCATCTTATCATCCCTAAATGACGAACAAAAAGGTAAGTTGTTGGATGTTCTAAAAGAGCACAAAGGAACATTAGGATGGACCATAGCAGACATCAAAGGTATAAACCCAATAGACTGCATGCATTACATTCACCTTGATGAAAATGCTAAACCTACTAGGGAAATGCAACGTCGGTTAAATCCTAACATGAAAGAAGTTGTTAAAATTGAAGTCCTTAAGTTATTAGATGTAGGTATCATTTACCTCATTTCTGGTAGCCCATGATGCATGTTGATACGAATCCAGATACCCAAGTACGTCATTTCAATAGATTTCTCTTCAATTTATTCTCGCCATTGCAAGTCCAATTTTAGAATTTATTATCGCTATTTCAATTCCAATTTTAGAATAATTTAAATCACTTCCACCACAATTCCAACCACCCATTTACAAAATTAATTCTATATATAATTAAAATCCACCTCCTCGTGGGATCGACACTCGTCACTATTAGTCTATACTACAATAGATTCGTGCGCTTGCCAGTACATTAAAATTTGCACAACAAGTTTTTGGCGCCGTCGCCGGGGAGGTAAGTAATTTTAATTCATAGAATTAATTTTTGTGAATAATTTCTTTTATTTCTTTTATTGTATTTTTTATTAAAAAAAATTGAATCCGCATTTAGAGGTTAGTAATTTCTTTTCTTTTTCTCTTCTTTAAATTTCTATAATTTAATTTTCAAGTTATTTTTTTTCTTTGTAATTTTTGTTTATCTTACTAATTCTTTTTAGTTAATTTATTTCATGTATTTGTTTTTGTGTATTTTTATAGAAAGTTTGTAATAGCGCAATAAGGTTAGTATCGTAATTTCTCTCTCTTCTTTATTTTTATTTATTTTGTTCCCATCTTTATTTTTTATTTTATTTGTTTTGCATGCATGGTCGAAGGTCATTATTACCCAATCTTGAACCTATAGACCTTGAACTTG
Source organism: Citrus x clementina (assembly GCF_000493195.1). Classification (NCBI taxonomy): domain Eukaryota; kingdom Viridiplantae; phylum Streptophyta; class Magnoliopsida; order Sapindales; family Rutaceae; genus Citrus; species Citrus x clementina. The sequence goes on from NW_006262022.1 coordinate 13,374,012, forward strand.
AGAAAACACTTCGCACACACAAACAAGTAAAAAATAAAATGGATTTGCAACCACAGGAGAGGCCATTTAAAGATTATTTCAGTCCTTTAGGAAATTTGAGCACATCATGTATAAGATACCCAAATGTAGCTGCTAGGAGGTTTGAATTAAAACCTAGTGCGCTAAATTGTCTCCCCACATTTTATGGCCTAGAAAATGAAGATCCATATAATCATCTGAATAATTTTCATACCATTTGTCAAACTTTTAAATATGAAAATTTTTCAGACGATGATGTTAAACTCAGATTATTCTCATTTTCTTTAAAGGATAGAGCTCGTTCATGGCTTAATACATTGCCTGCCAATAACATTTCATCATGGGAACAAATGGTAACTAAATTTTTGAATAAATATTTCCCAGTGCATAAAACCAATGCTATTCGCAGGGAAATCTCAGAGTTTACCCAGAGAGAGGACGAGCAATTTTTTGAAACATGGGAGCAATTTAATGGGCTACTCTTGAAGTGTCCACATCATGGGTACGAGAAATGGCACCAATGCCAATACTTTTTGGAGGGATTACTACCAAATGTGCAAGAATGGCTAATGGCAACAAGTGGAGGAGAGCTAATGTCAAAAAGTGCATCAGAGATTTGGGAATTCTTCCAGCGACAAGCGGATAATTCCCAACAACGGAGTCGATCATTCAGGAATACTAGAAGAATTAAGGGAGTAAATGAGGTTCACATTGGCGAGTCAACTTCAGGAATCAAAGAATTCAAGGAGATGGTTGAAGGTCTTGCTCGACAAATAGCATCGTTATCGACTGCTAAATCAACAGAACCACATAACCCTGACTCATACTCCGATCAAGCCAATGTCATAGGTGTAATGAGAAAGCCATCAAATTACAACCCATACTCCAACACATATAGCCCTGGATGGAGAGACCACCCCAATTTTTCATGGTCTCAAGGATTCCAACAGAATGGACCAGCAGCTCCAGCTCCACCAATTCCTTAAATTCCTCAAGCCTCTTAGCCACCATTCAGACCATACAATCAAAACCAAAACCACTCTCAACCTAGACCATGGGAGGATGCATTCCAAAATTTCAGGAATGTTACTCACTCCACGATTGAGCAACAGAACCGCACCATTGATGGACTACGAAATGAGTTAAGAGCAGGCTTCAACTTACAAGCTCAATCAGTTTCAAGCCTCGAGAAGATAGTAGGACAACTTGCTTCTTCAGTTCAGACCTTGGCAATGACTATTGAGAAAGGCAAATTTCCAAGTCAACCAGTACCTAATCCTAAAGGAGTACATGAAGCAAGTGCCAGTTCACCACAGCAGCATGGAGAGGTCAAAGCAGTCATGACCTTGCGAAAATGAAAAGAAGTCGACAACAAAGTGGAGATGCCGGTGACAAAAGAAAATCAAATTGTACCTGTGAGTGTTGAGGACTCATCACCGGTGGAGAAAAAAGAAACTAACCCACGAGAATATGTTCCGAAAGCTCCATTTCCTCAGAGGTTAGCTAAAGGAAAAAAGGAAAAATCCACAGGTGAGATTCTTGAAATCTTCAAACAGGTAAGTGTTAATATCCCTTTGCTTGATACTATTAAGCAAGTTCCATCTTATGCTAAGTTTCTTAAAGACCTTTATACTAAAAAGAGAAATATGCATGTTCAAAAGAAGGCATTTTTAACAGAAAACATTAGTTCTATACTCCAACACAAAATTCCTTTAAAATGCAAAGACCTAGGCTCCCCCACTATCTCATGTAGCATAGGGAACCACACAATTGAGAATGCTTTGTTGGATTTAGGAGCTAGTGTAAATCTGTTACCTTATTCAGTGTTTGTGAAACTTGGACTTGGAGAATTACACCCAACTCCAGTGGTGTTACAACTTGCAGATCGGTCCACGAAAATACCTCGTGGCATTATGGAGGACGTGCTTATCCAGGTAGACAAGTTTTATTTTCCTGTTGATTTCATTGTAATTGACACTCAACCAATACAGGACTCGAGGAAGCACATCCCCATTATTCTAGGCCGACCTTTCTTGGCAACTGCGGATGCTCACATTCAATGCAGGACCGGAAATATGCAGTTGTCCTTCAGCAACATGACTATGGAGCTGAACATCTTCAACATTGCCAAACAACCTCACAGTGCAGATGATGGAATTGTTGATGTGGATTTAATTGAAGCATTAGTTGATGATACTTTTATTTCAAACCTTAGTGATGATCCTTTACAAACATGTTTAACTCACTTTGGTTTGGATTTTGATATTGACAGATCGGTCGATGAGGTCAACACCCTGCTTGACTCAGCACCATCTATGGACACTAATAAATGGAAGTCAAGAGTTGAGCAACTAGCACCATCAGAGAAGAAATTCATCCCATCATCAGAATCATCACCGAAACTCGAGCTCAAACCATTACCCAACACTCTGGAATATGTATTTTTGGGAGAAGAAAGTACTCTACCGGTAATCATCTCAGCATCCCTCAATGACGAACAAAAAGGTAAGTTGTTGGATGTTTTGAAAGAGCACAAAGGGGCATTAGAATGGACCATAGCAGATATTAAAGGTATAAACCCAGTAGACTGCATGCATTACATTCACCTTGATGAAAATGCTAAAACTACTAGGGAGATGCAACGTCGGTTAAATCCTAACATGAAAGAAGTTGTTAGAACAGAAGTCCTTAAGCTATTAGACACAGGTATCATTTATCCCATTCCTTATAGTTCATGGGTCAGTCCTGTGCAAGTTGTCCCCAAAAAGTCAGAGTCACTGTAGTTACCAATGCCGATAATGAATTGATACCCACTAGAGTGACTACAAGATGGCGTGTATTCATTGATTATAGGAAGTTGAATTCTGTCACACGTAAAGACCATTTTCCTTTACCATTTATTGATCAAATGCTTGATAGATTAGCAGGTCATGAATTTTATTGCTTTCTAGATGGCTACTCAGGATACAATCAGATCCCCATAGCACCAAAAGATCAGGAGAAAACTACGTTCACTTGCCCTTTTGGCACATTTGCATATCGGAGAATGTCATTTGGATTATGCAATGCACCTGCTACATTTCAACGATGCATGTTGAGCATTTTTTCTGATATGGTTAAACGATTCCTTGAAGTCTTTATGGATGATTTTTCTATCTTTAGTGACTCGTTTGATCAATATTTACATCATCTAACACTAGTTCTGCAGAGATGTATCGAGAAGAACTTGGTCTTAAATTGGGAGAAGTGTCATTTTATGGTAAAACAAGGTATTGTTCTCGGTCACATCATTTCGAGTAAAGGTATTGAGGTTGACAAAGCCAAGGTGGATCTCATTTCTAATCTTCCTCCACCCAAAATAGTCAGAGAAGTACGATATTTTCTTGGGCATGCTGGTTTCTATAGACGTTTTAGCAAAGTTTCTAGACCCTTATGCAATTGACTTGCTAAGGATGTACCTTTTATCTTTGATGATTCATGTCTTGTGGCATTTGAAAAACTAAAGCAGTTGTTGACATCATCACCCATCATTCAGACCCCAAACTGGAGCTTACCATTTGAACTCATGTGTGATGCATCTGATTATGCAGTAGGAGCAGTATTAGGACAAAGAGTTGATCGAATTCCCCACGTTATTTACTATGCTAGTATGACATTAAATGATGCACAGTTGAACTATTCAGCTACTAAAAAAGAAATGCTAGCAGTAGTGTTTGCATTGCAGAAATTTCGATCTTATCTCATTGGTTGTAAAATAATCGTGTTCACAGATCATGCTACTCTTAAATATCTTCTCACAAAGAAATATGCAAAAGCTAGACTAATTCGTTGGGTGTTACTTTTGCAGGAATTTGACTTGGAATTTAAAGATAAGAAAGGGATAGAAAATGTTGTGGCGGACCACCTCTCTCGTCTCCATTTTGACACAATTACAGAATCATTACCATTGAATGAGTCATTTCCAGATGAACAATTAATGAATGTGGAAGTATTACCTTGGTATGCTGATATAGTTAATTATCTTGTTACAGGTAAACTTCCAGAGCATTGGACCAAGCAAGACAAGGCTAAATTCTTTGCAGAGATAAAGAATTTCTTTTGGGATGACCCGTATTTGTTCTAGTATTGTGCTGATCAAATTGTTAGACGATGTATCCCAGAAAATAAAATTCAGAATATTCTTTCATTCTGCCATGAACAAGCTTGTGGAGGCCATTTCTGTGCTAAGAAAACAGTAACTAAAGTTTTACAATGTGGTTTTTATTGGCCAACTATATTTCGAGATGCTTACACTTTTTGTTCTTCATGTGATAGGTGTCAACGAATGGGGAGCATTACACGAAGGAACATGATGCCACTAAATCCAATTTTAGTGGTTGAGATTTTTGATGTATGGGGTATCGACTTCATGGGACCCTTTCCCCCTTCTTTTGACCATCAATACATATTGGTTGCTGTTGACTATGTATCGAAAGGGGTAGAAGCAATTCCATGTAAAACCAATGATCACAAGGTGGTGATAGGATTTTTGAAAAGCAATATTGTCTCACGTTTTGGATTCCCTCGAGCAATAATCAGTGATGGTGGTGCCCACTTTTGTAACAAAGCATTCAAAGCTCTTTTGACAAAGTATTCAATCACACACAAAGTGGCGACCCTGTATCATCCGCAAACCAGTGGCCAAGTTGAGATCTACAATCGAGAAATAAAGTACATATTAGAAAAGACGGTGAGGCCGGACAGAAAAGATTGGTTATTAAGACTTAATGATACCTTATGGGCATATAGAACGGCTTTCAAGATCCCGATTGGGATGTCACCCTACAGGCTAGTGTATGGAAAAGCTTGCCACCTACCTGTGGAACTCGAGCATCGTGCGTATTGGGCCATCAAGAAATTCAACTTTGACATGCAGCAAGCCAGCTCAGAAAGAAGATTACAACTGGCAGAACTTGAAGAAATTCGCAATGACGCATACGAAAATGCCAAGATTTACAAGCAACGAATGAAAGTCTTCCATGATAAGCAAATTATGAGAAAATCGTTCACTCCAGGTCAGAAAGTGCTTTTATTCAATTCTCGCTTGCACCTATTCCCAGGTAAGTTACGCTCTCGATGGTCTGGTCCCTTTATTGTTCATATTATTTTTCCACATGGGGCAATTGAAATTAAGGACCCAAAGAACGGTGTCACGTTTAAAGTTAATGGTCAAAGATTAAAGTCATATGTAGAGTACCAACCACACGGAGAAGACACCGAAATAAATTTGAGTGACCCACCAGATTTGAATTGATTTTTTTTCTTTTCGTTGATTTGATGTTTTTCTCTTTCTTTATATTATTCTTCTGCTAATTGAAATTATTTTTGCATAAGTGTGTTTGTTTAACTATTAAGTTTTCTTTTATCATTTTTAATCATGAGTACCTTACTTAGACCGTTCCTCCTGAACATTCTTAAACCACTTCAACGTGTCAAAACTCATCTCAAAAGGCAGATTCAATTTTGTAAAACACATCGCATTTGGGCTCTACAACCACCAGAGTTAGTAGCCTATGTTGAGGGTTTAGAACGCCAACTCCGAGACATTGAGAGAAGTGTTTACGACATCCAGTTAGAGCTTGAGGTAAATTCAATAAGAGGACGATTTTAATTTTCTTTGTGTGTTTTAATTTATTTTTCTGTTTGTGTGCTTTAGTTTGTTACCCCGGTGAAGTGGCGGATAACGGTACTTCGTGACAATCAAGTCGGTTACTTTAGTTTCCCATAATAACTGATATTCTGAGGCGAAGGTATGGACAGAAACGAGACTCTAGCGAAGCTTAACAAGCGATTCCCTTCACTTCCTCAGAATGCCCTCCTTACGATCTATAAAGCTCAGTCCGAACGCATGCGATTACTCATGAGGAATAACATACCTGCTGATATCTGTTGGTTAATCGAGGCGAAAGTACGATCGGCGGGTTGTGGTAAAGGAAATTATGCAAGAAAACGACGAGCTCGAAGAATTTCTGTTGCTTGTCATAAGTGTACCAGATTGAGTTGTAATAAAAACCCATGTTCTTTAGGAATAGTGTCTGATAACAGGGAAGATAAGATTCAATTCATTAGGGATGGCTTGAATAAGGAGTCATTGGATGATATCCTTTTGTCTCTTGAAACGCATCCCAGTGGATATGTGCAAGGAGCGATTCTCCAGTTATGGCCATTATTCCAGAAAGAGCATGCACGATATAGTCTCGGGAATCTGACTATAAACGACCATGTTTGCTAGTTTATAAGAAAACTAGATAGGAAGCCTATCCTCGACCCATAGAGGGTGTTCAAGCCGTTTCTGGACGTAAAACCAAAGGAAGATGTGAGCCACAGTCGCAACTACCTGTAAATATCCTTTCACTTTACTGTTATTTTATTTCACTATTGTTTTATTGTGTGCATTATTGTCTTTAATAATTTATTACTGTTTGCTTTTTCCTTTTTAGTATTTACTTTTTCCTTTTTACTATTTCTTTTTTTTTTACTCGCGAGCCATGTGCTTTATACGTTATTTGACACTGACATGTTACCTCATACACAACTGTGACCCACTGTCACCAAGACTCTTAAATGTTTTTTTGAGAAGTATCCCAATGGCAGCTACTCCCAATAGACAATTCAAGAACATTTGTGTGCTTTCTGGATTTACCTATGGCAAACATAAAGAGTTTGTTGAGGCAGCAATCGATCTTGGTCGAAATATAGCAGAGAGAAAATTACACTTCGTGTATGGAGGAGGTAATCGAGGGTTATCAAAAATGGTCTCAGAAGCAGCTTTTATCAGAGGCAGGCAAGTGTTAGGCATCATCCCAAGAGCCCTAAAACCTTTGGGCAGTTCGTCTGACTCATCAACTGGAGAAGAGTTAGTCGTCTCAGGTATGCAAGAAAGAATAACTGAAATGCTTAATCATGCTGATGCTTTTATTGTCCTTCCAAGAGATCTTGCAACACTAGAGGCACTTATCACACTAGCATCTTGGGCCCATCTGCACATCCACCATAAACCCATCGGTTTGTTAAATGTCAATAACTTTTATGATGGCTTTATCGCATTTCTTAACCATGCAATAAAAAACTATTTCATTCCCTCTAATGCGAAAAAACTCTTTATTTGTGCTCACACTGCTAATGAGCTACTTGATCTGTTACAAGCTTATAGACCGGAGCCAGACCCCTGGACCTTTGTGTTGGAGCATCCAAATAATGATGGTAACAATAGCCGCAGTAAGAAGTATAAATTAGATTTAACTCTCTGCTTGTAAATATTTTCTTCTGTGTTGCACCACTCAGGTGATGTTTTCTAAACTCTACTTCTTTCCTTTTAAACATTGAGGACAATGTTTCATTCTGGTTGGGGGGAGGGAATAGTCGACAATTGTGAAATTTTGGTTAAGTTTTTACTAATTTTGTGTTGTAGAAACTAACTATTGCTAACGTTTTTGTGTTGAAGATGGCTGAATATGGAGGGTAGTGACTCTAGAAACGCATCTTCATCGTTTTAAAAAAATTAATTAAAAAAAACACAAAAAAAAAATAAAAATAAATAAATAAATTTCTTTTTCTTTATTAAGTTTTGATGTTTATTTTTCTTCTTCTTTTTAATTTCTCCTCTATAAATATACATTTTCCAACTTTTGAGTCGAAGATGGTTGAATATGGAGTGTAGTGCCTCTAGAAACGCATCTTCTTAAAAAAAAAAACCATTTTCATTTTCTATCATTTTACGTGTAACTTTTCTAATTAGTTTTTATGCATCATTTTCACATTTCTGCATGCATATTTTCCTTTCATGTTTAGAATAGGTTGGGGGGTAGAATGTTGTTTAAAAAAAAATTGTGTGATTTGTTTTAACATTGGATGACATGATTAATTTCAAATTTTAGTATTTGTATTATCTTTGGTCTTAAGTGATGTTACATTATGTTTGCTACTCTACATGTTGATGTCAGAGACAAATATGAGTTGCTTGAAAGAATGAACATGTCATAATAAGTACTAAGTGAGTTTTTGAGCCTATCATGTTTCTTGGAGAGTAACCCTTTTGCCCATTCTTTATATAGCTTAACAGTTTATTATTGTATACACGATCTCTAGATTTCTTTTGAGTTAACCCTTAAAAAAAATTGTAAAATTAAAAAAAAACAAGAAAAAAAAAAGTGTGTTGCTACATTTGGAGGCCCATCTAACTAGTAGATATGGAAGATTATTTAGAGCCCTAAAAGACGATGGAAAGGCCATCTTTGATCCGTTTGAGCCTTTCTAGCCATCCCTTTTATCAAATATCTATAGTTAACCCTTTTGAGCCTTTAAAAAAAAAAACCTTTCTTTGTCAAACTTATCATCTTGACTCACTCCGATTTGGAGTATTACCCAATGTCTTATAAGTTCCATCACCTATTTATGTTTGAGAAAATGTAAATAATTATGTTGTTCAGTAAAGTTATGCCAAATAAAAGCAAAAAAAAAAAACAAAACAAAAGTTGTTGTTTCAAAAGAAAAAATAATAATAATAGGTGAAATCCACCTTGCAACTTCCAAAAAAAAAAAAATTCTCTGCATTTTTCTCAAACATACAATTTGTTTTCCTTATTTCCCTTCTTTGTTAGTCATATCCCCAGCCTACGTTACGTCCTAATAAAAGTCCTTCTTGACTTTAGGGAACTATAGTTTGAAGTAGAAGCTAGTTATATGGGCTAAAAAGATGTAGTGGTGCATAATAAAAATAAATAAATAAATAAAAGAAAAAAAAAGATAAATAAATTGGGTTGACTAGCATTTTTATTTGACTTGAGATTGTATTATTTCTAAGCTGAGGGCATATTTCTTTCATCTTGGTGAGAGCATGTGATATCACTTCTTTATTATTTTCTCTCTCAATTACCATTCATTGGAGTGACTATTTTTATTAGTTTTAATTTCTTTGTGAGAGTGTCACTACTTTCAGTGAGATTTTGGGGTTTGACATGTCATTCTTGAAAGTAGCTATAACAAAGTCTACTGGGCTGATTCATGTGGTTGGTTGATGTGGGTGTGATGTTGCTTTAGACTGGAGATAATACTTATACTTTTATTTGATTGCTATCATTAATCTGATGGAATAAATACGAGTGTTTCTATTAAAAAAAAAATTTATTTTGAATTTAAATTTTATTTTCGCTTTATTTGCTAGGGACTAGCAATAAGCTGGTTGGGGGGTGTGTTGAGTGTTAGAAAATGCATATTTATAAAGGCGAAAACCGTCATTTTACATTTCAAGTTTTACTACCAACCCTTACTTTTATGTATTTAACCTTCTTGTGATTAATTACATGTGTTTTATTTTAATTAAGTATTTTATGTATTTTAGGGGCATTATAGTCATTTCATAATAAAGGAGAGATCAAACGGCAAAACGAACATTACTTTTGAACTCAGGACGGTCGAAAACCTTAGGAGGAGTATAAAAGGAAAAATGGCACTATTCATATGTACGGTACTATTCACGTGTACGGTACTATTTACATTACTGTTCACGACACTGTTCACATAGACGGATCGATGACGTGGGATTGACCGATGATGTAGCATTGACTGATGAGGTGTCACGATCTTGTTGGGCTAAAATTCTTATGTACTGTTGATGGTGACGTGGCAGCATATCAGTGGACGAAAAATCTCGCGTACGGTACATGCGTTACACTGGATTATTTTCAGTCAAATCGTGTTACTGTTCATCCGAGTCAAACCGCGTTACTGTTCATCCGAGTCAAACCGTGTTACTGTTCATCCACGTGGTCAAACCACGTACTGTTGACTGATGACGTGACGCAATCCTGAGCGTCCAAACTGTTTTTAATCCGATGGCCATGATTTACTCCATGTATCTATAAAAAGGGGGCCTTCCCCCCCTCATTTGATATCTCTGAATCCATTTTTGGACTCCATTTTCTGTAATTCCCTCTCCATCTTGTATTTTCTTCGTATTTTAATAAATTCCCATTTTTCCCCTAGTTCAATTATGAGTGGCTAATTTTCTTTCAAGCTTGGGTTGAAGGTGAAGTCTCAACATGTGTCATGAGCTTTATTTGGTAAATTTATTTTCTCTTCCCCTCTAGTTTTTGTTGATGTTTTGACTTCTCGTCGACAAATAATACTAATCTTGTCTAGTACCGCATTGGTTTCACCGGCCCTCTAGTATAAGGTTATTATTATTTGGCATGATAAGCTCTTAGCACCATATTGATTAGAGCGTGGTTCATGAGGTGTGGATTCTCCCCTCATGATTTAATTGGCATTAATAAGGAATATTTAGCCCATGATGCATGTTGATACGAATCCAGATACCCAAGTACATCATTTCAATAGATTTTTCTTCAATTTATTCTCGCCATTGCAAGTCCAATTTTAGAATTTATTATCGCCATTTCAATTCCAATTTTAGGATAATTTAAATCACTTCCACCACAATTCCAACCACCCATTTACAAAATTAATTCTATATATAATTAAAATCCACCTCCTCGTAGGATCGACACTCGTCACCATTAGTTTATGCTACAATAGATTCGTGCGCTTGCGAGTACATTAAAATTTGCACAACAGTGTCTACAACATCCAATTGGAGCTTGAGGTAAATTCAATAAGAGGATGATTGTAATTTTCTTTATGTGTTTTAGTTTGTTTTTCTTTGTTTGTGTGCTTTAGTTTGTTACCCCGGTGAAGTGGCGGATAACGGTACTCCGTGACAATCAAGTCGGTTACTTCAGTTTTCCATAATAACTGATATTCTGAGGCGAAGGTATGGACAGAAACGAGATTTTAGCAAAGCTTCACAATCGATTCCCTTTACTTCCTCAAAATGCCCTCCTTACAATCTATAAAACTCGGTTCAAACGCATGCGATTGCTCATGAGGAATAACATACATGCTGACATCCGTTGATTAATCGAGGCCAAAGTATGTTTGACAGGTGAGTTACCTCCAAAATTTATTGCATACATGCCTGGTTGTGGTAAAGGAAATTATGCAAGAAAACGAAGAGCTCGAAGAATTTTAAATTGCTTATCATAAATTTACCAGAATGAGATGAAATAAAAACCCATGTTCTTTAGGAATGGTGTCTGATAACAGGGAAGATAAGATTCAATTCATTAGGGATGGCTTGAATAAAGAGTCATTGGATGATATCCTTTTATCTCTTGAAACATATCCCAGTGGATATGTGCAAGAAGCGATTCTCCAGTTATAGCCATTATTCCAGAAAGAGCATGCACAATATAGTCTCGGGAATCTGACTATAAACGACCCTATTTGCCAGTTTATAAGAAAACTGGATGGGAAGCTTATCCTCGACCCATAGAGGGCGTTCAAGCCGTTTCTGGACGTAAAACCAGAGGAAGATGTGAGCCACAGTCGCAACTACCTAGAAATATCCTTTTACTTCACTGATGTTTTATTTTACTGTTGTTTTATCATTTGCATTATTGTCTTTAATAATTTTATTTTATCATTTTTTTCTTTTTACTGTTTGATTTTTTACTCTCGAGCCATGTGCTTTACACGTTAATTGACACTGACATGCTACCTCATACACAACTGTGATCCACTGTCACTAAGATTATTAAATATGATTTTTTGTCAAGCACTCAAATTATTTTTGAGAAGTATCCCAATGGCAGCTACTTCCAATAGACAATTCAAGAACATTTGTGTCCTTTCTGGATTTAACTATGGCAAACATAAAGAGTTCGTTGAGGCAACCATAGATCTTGGTCGAAGCATAACAGAGAGAAAATTACACTTGGTGTATGGAGGAGGTAACTGAGGGTTATCAAAATTGGTCTCAGAAGTTGCTTTTGTCAGAGGAAGCCAAGTGTTATGCATCATCCCAAGAGCCCTAAAACCTTTAGGCAGTTTGTCTGACTCACCGACTGGAGAAGAGTTAGTCGTCTCAGGTATGCAAGAAAGAATAACTGAAATGCTTAATCATGTTGATGCTTTTATTTTCCTTCCAGGAGATCTTGCAACACTAGAGGCACTTATCACACTAGCATCTTGGGCCCATCTACACATTCACCAGAAACTCATCGATTTGTTAAATGTCAATAACTTTTATAATGACTTCATCGCATTTCTTAACCATGCAATAAAAAACTATTTCATTCCTTCCACAGCGAAAAAACTTTTTATTTGTGCTCACACTGCTAATGAGCTACTTGATCTGTTACAAGCTTATAAACCAGAGCTAGACTCAAGGACCTTTGTGTTGGAGTCTCCAAATAATGATGGTAACAGTAGCCGCAGTAAGAATACAAATTAGATTTAACTCTCCGCTTGTAAATATTTTCTCTTGTGTTGCACCACTCAGGTGATGTCTTCTAAACTCTACTTCTTTCCCTTAAAACATTGAGGACAATGTTTCGTTCTGGTTGTGGGGAGGGAATAGTTGACAATTGTGGAATGCTTCAATCTTGGTTAAGTTTTTACTAATTTTTTGTTGTAGAAACTAACTGTTGCTAACTTTTTTGTGTTGAAGATGGCTGAATATGGAGTGTAGTTACTCTAGAAACGCATCTTCTTCGTTAAAAAAAAATTACAGACATTTTCTTTTTCTTTATTAAGCTTTGATATTCATTTTTTTTTACTTCTTCTTTTTAATTTCTCTTTTATAAATATACATTTTCAAAATTTTAAGTCGAAAATGGCTGAATATGGAATGTAGTGCCTCTAGAAACGCATCTTCTTAGTTAAAAAAAATCATTTTCTTTTTCTATCATTTTAAGTGTAACTTTTCTAATTAGTTTTTCTGCATCATTTTCACATTTCTACATGCATATTTTCCTTTCATGTTTAGAATAGGTTGGGGGGGTAGAATGTTGTTTGAAAAGAAAAAAAATTGTGTGATTAGTTTTAACATTAGATGACATGATGAATTTTAAATTTTAGTATTTGTATTATCTTTGATCTTAAGTGATGTTACGCCATGTTTGCTACTCTACATGTTGATGAGTTGCTTGAAGGAATGAACATGTCATAATAAGTGCCAAGTGAGTTTTTGAGCCTATCGTTTTTTTTTTAGAGTAACCATTTTGCCCATTCTTCATACAGCTTAGCAGTTTATTATTTTATACACGATCTATAGATTTCTTTTGAGTTAACCCTTAAAAAAAAGTTGTAAAATTAAAAAAAAAAGAAAAAAATGTGTGTTGCTACATCTGGAGACCCATCTAACTAGTAGATATGAAAGATTATTTAGAGCCCTAAAAGACGATGGAAATGTCATCTTTGATCCGTTTGAGCCTTTCTAGCCATCCCTTTTGTGAAATATCCATAGTTAACCCTTTTGAGCCTTTAAAAAAAAATTATTTTCTTTGTCAAACTTATCATCTTGACCCACTCCAATTTGGAGTATTACCCGATATCTTACAAGTTCCATCACCTATTTATGTTTGAGAAAAATGTAAATAATTATTTTGTTCAGTGAGGTTGTGCCAAACAAAAGCAAAAAAACAAAAACAAAAACAAAAAATAAAAAACAAAAATTGTTGTTAAAAAAAATAACAATAATAGGTGAAATCCACCGTGCAACTTCCAAAAAAAAATCTCTGCATTTTTCTCAAACATACACTTTGTTTTTCTTATTTCCCCTCCTTTGTTAGCCATGTCCCTAGCCTACATTACGTCCTAATAAAAGTCCTTCTTTATTTTAGGGAACTATAGTCTGAAGTAAAAGCTAGTTATATGGGCTAAAAAGATGTAGTGGTGCATAATAAAAAATAAAAATAAAATAAAAATAAATAAATAAATTGGGTTGACTAGCATTTTTGTTTGACTTGAGATCGTATTATTTCTGAGCTGAGGGCATATTTCTTTCATCTTGGTGAGAGCGTGTGACATTACTTCTTTATTATTTTCTCTCAAATTCAGCATTCATTGAAGTGGCTATTTTTATTGGGTTTAATTTCTTTGTGAGAGTGTCACTACTTCCAGTGAGATTTTGGGGTTTGACATGTCATTCTTGAAAACAGCTTTGACAAAGTCTACTGAGCTGATTCATGTTGATGGTTGATGTGGGTGTGATGTTTCTTTAGACTGGAGATAATTCTTATACTTTTATTTGATTGTTATCATTAGTATGATGAATAAACAAGATTGTTTTATAAAAAAAAATTATTTTCGGTTTGAATTTTGTTTTCTCTTTATTTACTAGGGACTAGCAATAAGCTGGTTGGGGGGTGTGTTGAGTATTAGAAAATGTATATTTATAAAGGAGAAAATCGTCATTTTATATTTCAAGTCTTATTAACACCCTTACTTTTATATATTTAAGCTTCTTGTGATTTAATTACGTACGTTTTATTTTAATTAAGTATTTTATGTATTTTAGGGGCATCATGGTCATTTCACAATGAATGAGAAATCAAACGGCAAAACGGACATCACTTTTGAACTCAGGAAAGTCAAAAACCTTAGAAGGAGCATAAAAGGTAAAATGTTATTGTTCACATGTACGGTACTACTCACATGTACGATATTGTCCATGTTACTGTCCATGATACTATTCACACATACGAAATTATGACGTGGCATTGACCGATCATGTGGTATTGACTGATGAGGTGTCACGATTCTATTGGACAAAATTTATATACATTGTTGATCGATGACGTGGCAGTATGTTAGTGGACCAAAAATCGTGCGTACGGTACATGCATATACATAGGATTATTTTCAACCAAACCGCGTCACTGTTCAAGCCGGTTGACTGTTCAAACCACGTGGTCAAACCGTGTCATTGTTCAAACCGCGTAGTCAAACCGCGTACTGTTGACTGATGATGTGGCACAATCCTGAGCGTCCAAACTGTTTTTAATCTGATGGCCATAATTTACTCAATGTATCTATAAAAATGGAGCCTCCCCCCCCTAATTTGATACCTCTGAATCCATTTTTAGTCTCCATTTTCTGTAATTCCTTCTCCATCTTGTACTTTCTATGTATTTTAATAAATTCCTATTTTGCCCCTAGTTCAATTATGAGTAGCTAATTTTCTTTCAAGCTTGGGTTGAAAATGAAGTCTCAACATGTGTCATGGGCTTTATTTGGTAAATTTATTTTCTCTTCCCCTCTAATTTTTGTGGATGTTGACTTTTCGTCGACAAATAATAATAATCTTGTCTAGATACCGCCCTGGTTTTATCGGCTCCCTGGTACAAGGTTATTATTATTTGGCACGATAAGCCCTTAGCACCATATTGATTAGAGTGTAGTTCATGAGGTGTGAATTCCCCCCTCATGATTTAATTGGCACTAATAAGGAATATTTAGCCCATGGTGCATGTTGATACGGATCCAGATACCCAAGCGCCGTATTTCAATAGAATTTGCTTCAATTTATTATCGCCATTTTAATTTAAATTTTAGGATAATCTAAGTTACTTTCACCACAAATCCAACCACTCATTTAGAAAATTAATTTTACACATAATTAAAATCCACCTCCTCGTGGGATCGACACTCTTCACCATTGATCTATACTACAATAGATTCGTGCACTTCTGAGTTCAATAAAATTTGCACAACATCACCCCACCTATTGATCATCTTTACAGTAGAAAAACTGAAGTTGGAATAATAGGAATCTCTAGAGATGGCTAAGACTAATTACTCTTCTTTTCATCTCTAATTATTTGATCTTTAAGAGACACAACATCTCTACTCTGATTAGTTTTCTTGCCACTGGATCCCATAATCCATACCGAAATTCTTTATCTCCATAGCCTAAGAAAATTCATCATAGCTTTATCGTCAAGCTTCAATCTCTCATCTTCAAGGATGTGAACATATGCTCTACAACCAAACACTATCAAATGTTTGTAAGAAAAATCTTTCTTGGTTAAAATTATTTCAAATAATCACCATCTAATAGAGCTGAAGAAGAAAGGTTAATCAAATCAACTGCAAAATGCATAACCTCTGCCTAAAGAGATTTAAGAAGCTTAGAATTAAAAAGCATACACCTGATCCTTTATTCAATTGTTTTGTTCATCCTTTCTGTAACAACATTCTGTTGAGGGGTTTTTGCTACATTTATCTTAAATGTGATTCCATGGGATCTGCAATATTACTCAAATGTCTTTTATACTCGCCACCTTAATCTGTCCTTACACATTTTAATTTTCCATTCTATTCCTTTGTCAACATAAGCATGGAGGAATTTAAGCGTATCAAGCTCCTGGCCTTTGGATTTCAAAGCAAAAGACCACATTTTTCTAGAACAATCACCAATAAAAGTTACAAAATAAAGTATATCTCTTATTGGTCTATTATGCATCATGCAAACACCAGTGTAAATTAAATCAAGGATTTGCGACTTTTTACATAATGAAAAGCTTTTAAAAACTACTCCGTGTGTCTTTCTAGCTAACCAATAAACACAAGTCTTAAGGGATATACTTGGGAGGCTGGGTAGAAAACATTTCTTGCAGGAGTTTCTAATCATTTCTTATCAATTGGACCAAGTCTTTTATGTCATATCTCAGTGTCAGAATCTTTTACAGTCGGCTTCATATCTTCTTTCTTGATCTTGGCTTCTATAACATAGACAATGCTTACTTTCTTTCCTTTAGAGTGCATTTGGCACACTGTATTATATTATACTATATTACATTCTTTTAATATAAGTGTGTTGTATTATAATGTATTACATTAGCACTGCATTATATTCATGTTGTGCAACATTTGATGCCACATTATACTGTATTAGTTTTTAATTATGTTATGTTTGGTGTTCAACTGCATTGTACTAATTTTTTTTTCTTGATCAATTTACATTATATATTTAGAAAACAATATTTATTAGTACTTAAACTGGTATTAGGGGTATGTTTAGGATTGAAGATTATTTGATAATCACTTTTCAAATAATCTACTACGGATGTTTGGTCAATGAAATTCAAAAGTATAATATTTAATATACAATGAAAAAAAAACTTGCTTATTTATTTGTAATTTATTTAGAATATTATTTTTTAAATTATTTTTTATTTACTGCTTATTTTTCATGATGTATCTATTTTCTTTATTAATATTTAAATAATTTTTCATTAATTATTTCATTGTACAATAAATTCAATTACAAATTTTTTTCACTAAAAAATTTATTACCTACAATACAAAATTTATTAAATGCAAAATAAAAAAAATCCATAAATGACAGAGTGAGTGTAACACTCCACTTAGATTTTCATTTTAAAGATGTTTAAAACACTATGCTTTTATAAATACAAATTAAAAAAAAATCGCACAACAAACAAAAACTTTCTTACATAAAGTAAAAGTCACATAGAGATTTCATAGTTTATTTCAAAACTTGATTATTACATAAGGTAAGATATTTATTTTCGATTAAAACAAAGCTGAGCCCATCATAAAATCCCAAGGTCTGTTATGTCCATATACACTTCGTCTTGACTAGGACTTAGTGCCGACTTGCCCTATTTATCGTTACTTGCAATGTAAGGACTTTATGAGCTAATGCCCAGTAAGATAACACTTGAATGCATGTATAACTTATTATGCACGTGGATGATCTTATTAAGCTTTTAAAAGAAACTTACAAAACAATTTTATTAGGGCCCTAGGTATGTTGCACTACAACGTTGGCACTTTTACTCTTTAAACATTATGCCATTGGGCCTCATTAGTTGATCTTTTGGGCGTTACCTATCATCGTCCCCAAAAAATTTCTTTTTACTTAGCTTTGAGGGCTTGTCCTCCTTCAAAACTTTTCCACCTGGTAATACAACCACCTATTTTTCATAAATTCATTTTTTGAAACATCTTCTTCATAATGTAATCCATGATATGCATGTGAAGGTGGTTTTCTCTTGATCTTCTGGTGCTATAGGGATTTGATTATAGCCTGAATATCCATCTAAAAAGCAATAGTAAGCATGGCCAGCAAGTCTCTCCAACATTTGATCAATAAAAGGTAGTGGAAAATGGTCTTTTCTAGTAGCAGCATTAAGTTTTCTGTAATCCATGCATACCCGCCAACCTGTGACTGTCCTTGTTGGGATAAGTTCATTGTTGTCATTCTTCACGATCGTCATTCCTACTTTCTTTGGTACCACTTGCACTGGACTGACCCATTTGCTATCAGAGATTGGATAAATTATCCCAGCATCTAATAATTTAAGCACCTCTGCCCTAACCACTTCTTGCATGTTTGGATTTAGGCGCCTTTGTGGCTGTACTGTCGGCTGATAACTCTCCTCCATTAGAATCTTGTGCATGCAAATTGAAGGGCTTATTCCTTTGATGTCGGCAATAGTCCATCCTAGAGCAGCTTTGTGATCCCTCAAAACTCGAAGTACCTTTTCCTCTTCAAGATCTGTCAAGGCAGAAGAAATAATAACTGGTAGCTTAGAGTTATCATCTAAATAAGCATACCTTAAATGAGAGGGCAACGGCTTAAGCTCATGTTTTGGAGGTTCTTCTATTGAAGGTTTTGGTCTAGAAGGATTTCTACCAAGCTCTTCCAATTCTGGCTTTTTCGAGGGCACGTAAAATGGTGAAGCTTCCAAATACCGTGCATACTCCTGAATACTTGTATTCGTAGATTGAGTAGTCCCAGAGTGAACAATACATCCTTCTAGTGTGTCATTTGGCATTGTATCGCGAAAGCTCTCAATTATCTCCTTATCAATGGTGTCTATTTGAAGGCACGTGTCGATCTCCGATGGATATTTCATTGCTTCGAATACATTGAAAGTGACTTGCTCATTTTGCACCCTAAGGATTAGTTTTCCTTCTTGGACATCAATAAGAGTTCTTCCTGTGGCCAAGAATGGTCGGCCTAAAATGATTGGTATCTCTCGATCTTCAATCATATCCAAAACAATAAAATCTACAGGAAATATAAACTTGTCAACCTTAACAAGTACGTCCTCAATCATTCCTTTAGGATACTTTATAGACCTATCTGCCAATTGAAGAGAAACAGTTGTTGCCTTTGGTTCACCAAGTCCTAATTTCCTGAAAACAGATAGAGGCATCAAATTAATACTTGCACCTAAATCACACAAAGCTTTATCAAAATAAGTATTTCCAATAGTGCATGGGATAGAAAAACTCCCTGGATCTTTCAACTTCGGTGGCAATTTATTCTGTAGAATTGCAGTTGACTCTTCAGTTAACAACACAGTTTCATGCTCTTCTAATTTCCTCTTGTTGGATAAAATTTCTTTCATGGATTTAGCATAGCTTGGCATTTGTTCTAATGCATCTGCAAAAGGAATGTTAATATGCAACTTTTTAAAGACATCAAGAAATTTAGAGAACTGCTTATCTAATTTGTTTTTCCGAAGGCGCTGAGGAAACGGGATTAGAGGGACATAAGCTTTGACTGGTGCTGATTGTTGTGATTGTAGAATTTCTGCACTTGCTGTCTCATATGTTCTAGTGGTGTCTTTAGTTTGCTCCATGTTATCTTCTTCAACTTCCTTTACTTCTTTTGGCAGATCTTCAAGTTGTCTACCATTCCGAAGCATAATTGCATTCATTTGTTCCTTTGGATTTGTCTCTGTGTTGCTCGGCAGAGAGCCTTGTGGTCTGCTGGATAACAAGTTTGCAATCTGACCCATTTGTACTTCGAGGTTCCGGATTGATGCAGCTTGATTCTGAAAAGTTGTCTCTGTTTTGGTCATGAATTGAGACATATTTGTTGTAAGTTGGGTAAGAGCATCTTCCAAATTTGACTTCTTCTCTTGTGGTTGGAACCCTGGAGGTGGCTTCAATGTATTTTGAGTGTTGTTCCATGACAAATTCGGGTGGTTTCTCCAGCCAGAATTGTAGGTATTAGAATATGGGTTATTTTGTTGCCTCTGGAAGTTTGACACATAATGAGCTTGTTCAGCAGATGACGACGCAAAAGGACTTCCAACTTGGCAGTTGACACTGGTATGGTTCCCTCCGCATAATTCACACACTTGTGTTTGAATTGCACTAACATTTAGGTGCTCCAGCTTATTAGATAAAGCAGTCATCTGTGCAGCTAAAGCAGTGACAACATCTACATTATGGGCTCCTACAATTTTCCTTGGCATTGATCGCTCTGAAGTCCACTGGTAATTATTGGATGCCATCTCCTCCAATAATTCATAAGCTGCTTCTGGTGTTTTTCCCATTAACGTTCCTCCTGCTGCAGCATCAATCATTGTTCTAGTATTGGATCCCAAACCATTGTAAAATGTCTGCACCTGAAGCCAAACTGGTAGACCATGATGTGGGCATTTTTTTAGTAGGTCTTTGTATCTCTCCCACGCTTCATATAATGATTCCATCTCGAATTGAGCAAAGGTTGTGATGTCATTCCTCAATTTGGCTATTTTTGCTGGAGGAAAGTACTTTGCTAAAAACTTCTGTGCTAAACCATCCCAAGTAGTGATTGTTCCAGCAGGGAGTGAGTTCAACCACTCTTTTGCTTTATCTCTTAGTGAGAACGGAAAAAGCCTTAGCCTAATAGCATTGTCTGAAACACCATTTTGCTTAAATGTATCACAAATTTCTAAGAAATTTGTAATATGAGCATTTGGATCATCATTTGGCATCCCAGCAAACTGTACTGACGTCTGAATCATCTGGATTATAGCTGGCTTAATTTCAAAATTATTGGCTTGAATGGCAGGACGTGCAATGCTTGAGCGGGCACCATTAACTGTAGGTACAACATAATCTCTTAAGGGTTTTGCATCCTCATTTCCATGTAATGCTTTGTCAGCCATGATTAATTGTTGCTCCTGTGAAGCTTCTCTCCTTTCTTTATTAAGCCTTCTACACGTACGTTCAATCTCTGGATCAAAAGGCAATAAATCAAAACTTCTTGAACATCTCATAAAATAAAAACAATGAAAATAAAATTCAAATTAAACTAAGGTTAGTTGGTATCGATACTAATCCAAACAATCCCCGGCAACGGCGCCAAAAACTTGTTGCGTAAATTAGCAAGTGTACTAGTCGGCACAAGTAATATAATGAAGAGTAGAGTATCGTCTCCCAGAGATTGTATACCCTATTAGTTACCGAAATTATTCTAACCCTAATTTATATGAACAATCAAATAAGCGAATTTAGATTAAAATTAAATTAAATAAAATAATTAAGAATTAAACAAAGATGCAGACAATAATAGAAAATTACCAAGAGATTAAAACACTAGGACATTCGATTTCACCATAACCAATCCAATTTAATCCTCCATCTATGCTATTAAAGTTTATTACCCATGTTGACAGTGAATTTCCCTAATTTATTCAATATCCTCTCTCGAGTAATATCAAAAATATCTCCATATATCAACCCACTATATCTCTATGTGAATTTAAATATGCAAAGATTCATTAAGTTCTATGGAAATTCTTAGATAAAACTGCACGAATCACGTTGGCACATCTCTGTCTTTCGTTCAATTCATGGCATCCATTACACAGAGCAAAAATACATAAATCTCCTCTCGGTCTCATTATGTATCCTCAAATCATTCAAATATTGGCCAAATAATTAAAAGCATTAAGCACAATAATGAACACTCAATCATGGAATAATTAATTAAAAATAACATAGATTTATGGAATTAAATCTTCATAGTTAGGCTACATCGTAGCCCTAATAAAATAAATTAGTTCATGGGAATATAAAGAGAATCCATTAATTTAATTGGAAACATTCAAGTAAGATAATAGAGAAGAGAGAAAGAAAAAAACTCAAGAATTAATGTGTCTTCCTTCTGCTCTAAATTATTCCCGCTGCTCTCGATTTTCCTCAAAACTTGCGGCTGCTGCTCTATTATTTTTCTCTTTTCTCTTGGCTTCCCCCCTCTTGTGCGGCTGCCTTTCTTCTCTTTTATAATGATGTGGTTTCTTCCAAATCCTTCAAGGAAAAGGATTGCAAATCCAGCCCACGAATCCTTAAATGAAAAGGATTTCAAACAAAACAATTCTAGCCACCTTTTAAGCCCATCCACGTGACTTGTAAAGTTTGATTGTCCAATTTGCAAATTAATTCTTTAATGCTTCCCAATTTGCGGCCATATTTGTCAACAAATATTCAATGCTTCTCCCAGGTGTTGCATGCATGATGATTAAATTTGGCTTTTTTTTTCTTTCCCTCTTGCTTCCACATTATTTCTATTATACTCCAATTTGTTTCCTCTTTAAGCTTCTTTTCTCATTAATATTCCCAATATTCCTACAATGAATAAATATAAAAATTAAGGTAAAAAAAAAGAATAAATATAAAAATTAAGATAAAAATTAATATAATAAAATATAATTTAACATAAATTAATTATGAAAGTATTAAAATAATATATAAATTATGAGCACATCAACGACCTTTAACACTACAAGAAAAATGATATTTATTTTCCAAAAATTTAGTCTCTAAAGATAACAAATTAGTTACCTTATACTTTTTATGACGAAAAATAAATCGTCACACGTTAGTCGTAGAAAGATTATCTTAATTTGTTCTAGCAACTAAAATTATTTTTGCCATGTTGAAAAATTATTTTTGTGACAAAAATCATTGCCTTAAAATTAAGTTAAAATTGTCACAAATGGTACTCAAAATGGTCAAATTAGATATTTATAAATGCAATCAATGATCATTCATATTTGTCACAATAAGTAATTTATACTGACTATAATATGTGTCTCAAGAGTATGTAAATATAGTCTCAATAATTACTAGAAATCTTCATTTTAGAGGTTCAAAAATACAATTAGCAATGCTATTTTTTACATATCGCAATGTTACATAATTGTCTCAAATAGTTGTCATTTATGACAACTTTTGCAAATACAAATGGTAGTTAATTTAGTCTGAAATTTGTTTTAAGAACAATTTATATAGTCTCACATAAATTTTAATAACAATTTGTAGTCATAGAATTCAAAATTTAACGACAAAGAATTTTAAAGTGAAAAATATTATTAAAATAAATGTAACTTGAATTATAAAGATGGGCTTGGAGAAGAAATAAATCACCTTTTTGTTGTATTTTATTCACCTCATAATCATTACATGTATAGTGATTTACAGGAATCACAATAAGCCAAGAATGAGATCAAGCCTAACATAATAGTTATCTTTATCTTGATCTTGATAAATGCAAAAGTAAAAAGCTTGAGTTAATAATAAACTAAGAGATAAGGTTGTCCACTTTAAACTTCTAGAACACTAACGAATGCCAAGTATGTTGTCATGTCATCTAACATAAATGAATACGAATTACTCAAATTTGTTAGGTTTGCTACAATATTTTCATCAATATAATCCGTCACAAAGAGATCTAAAATTTAAAAAGTTAAAAAAAAAAAAGCAATAGTCTGAGAATAAGATTACATTGAAAAATAAAAATAAAAGAAACATTACTCGAAAGGATAATTAAGTAAATATCGGTTGTTGTTTCATGAATGCTTCAACTTCCTTAAATTTGCTATCTTGTTCCTTGATTTTAATTTTTTATCCTTATTTTGCTAAGACAATGTTGTAGCAAATGATGACTTTGAAGGTACTTGTTATTTTCGATCTTGATAAAATTAAAGATTTTTCCCAAAAGTATTTCACAATTTGATCATCTATTATTGGTACATCATTTTCTTCCATCTATCATTAGGCCTTACATTACTAAAAAAAAATAATATTAATAATGAAAAAAAAAACCTTGAGAAAGCACTTAATTGGTGTAGAAGAATAATCTTGCCCAAAAAAAAAAAGTCTTTTTGCCAATGCATAAAAGAATAGTAAATATCAAGGCAAATAGCTATAAATAAAAATATTTAAGTAACAATGCCATGTTAATTAAATTTCTGAATGAAACATATTCGCAATCAATTCTTTCATCCAATAAAAATATGTAAAAAAAAAATCTAAATGAAAGACCAAGAGATTACAAGCATGTACTTGCTTTCATATTAGTTCAAATTAATAGTATAACCAAAAGATTACAAGCACATAATCCATCTCGATTCACTTATACAAATTTTGCATCCAAAACTCTTAAGTTGATCTATTAAATAGTTGGTGTCAAACTTGAACTAAATTAAAGCAGTCAGTTAATCAACATTTACAATTCAATAAATATAAAGTTGAAAGAAATAAAAGATTAAGTTAAAAAAAAATCGCTTACACATTTAGATTTTGTATGGAGACTACTTTAACCTTTTTCGCTTACTCCAATGCATCTTCTGAAACAAAGTAATCCAAAAGACTCTCCATGCTTTTTGGTTATTCCAGTACAAAAGATGATAAGTACACTAATTTTAATTAGGGGGAAAAAAAGGCTTCTTGACCTTTATTTAGTCACTTCATATACACTTCCCAGCAAATCTAACAACATTTTGAGCAAACTGTAGCAACCCAAGCTTCAACACCATCCTTCGAACCAATACATCAAAGTTACATAATATTTTATATTTAAAATTTGTAGCTAAGATATTCTGTAACTCTAACTTCTAATTATATTGGTTGGACTTGAATAACTTTTTAACTCTTTTCATTATTTAATACTAGCTACAATTTTATTTTAAAAAATAAAAAAAATGATTAATTGCATACCAATTACCAAGTTGAAGTTAATAATAATAGGGAGATCCCAATTTTCTAAAGTTATTATGAAGGAATATAGAAAAAAAAAAATCTAATGTCATCGCACCTAAACCCATTGCCCAAATTGAAAATTTATCTTAATATCTTGATTTTACAAAAGTTTCTCAATACCTACTAAGCGTTTCCTTCATTTATTTGCATATATTTTCTATCTTTCTTTTACTATATTCTCTTAAGAATTTTATCAAACAATTGATAAGCTTAAAAATAATAAAATAATAGATCTAAGCATTTCAATCCTTAATTTCACCAAACACAAAAATATGAATTTACCAAATCCAATCTCAACTAAACTAAACGGCTGAGTTTATATATACTCACAATTTAAAAGTAGAGGGAGAGATGAGAGTGAGTATTGTTGAGTGGCTTATTTTGGCATGCGTGAGTGGACTGGTGAGGGTGGCATGCTTTTGGGTAGTGGCTGAGGCGTGATTCTAATGGCTCTCGCAGCGGCTGAGGTCGAGTTACGATGTTGCCTCCCTAGTCGCACGTTTTCTGTTCATTCACTCACATAATTAGTTACGATGTTGCCTCCCTAGTCGCACGTTTTTTGTTCATTCACTCACATACGCACAAATTGGAAGGACAAAAAGATAAAAATGGGTAGTTTTTTAATACAAAACCAATTAAAGTGAAGTGGCCAGGGTGGGAGTGGGAGGGAATTAATTTGTTTTGTTGGATTAATTTGTGTTTCATGATATCACTTAGAGAAATTTAAGTGAGAAATATAGGTTCTATTTAAGTTTAGTTTTTCTTTTCTTTTTTTAAATATTTATCCAATATATTGCATATATTTTTTTTATAAATGCAATGAATTTGACTATTATAAGGTTCTTTTAAAAATAAAAAAGAAGCACTTACAAATTTGTTATTATTGATTTTATAAAGAGTCTAGTATCATTTTTATTAATCCAAGTTAATTATTTTAAGGCTTTTATTTTAATTTTTATTAATCTAACATGGTTGAACAAAATTTCTATGAAGCTAAATAATAAACAATAATGTGGGTAACTAATTTCAAGAAAAAGATATTTAACTGATTAGTCTTGAGGGAAGCTCCCATTAGAGCAAGTTCAAGTTTTAATTTAAAATTTGAGAATTGTCTTTCAATATTTTTTAAAATAAACTTTGATCTACTCACTAATTAGAATGACAATCATAAATTTACCATCTAAAAGTAGGAAAACTTCTATTTACTCTCATTTTCGTTCAAAAGATGATGGCAAAAATGGAGCAGCACAGTGATGACTTTTTCTTTTTAAATCTTCTTAACTTTAAATGGAGGTAAATTGATGTTTTCACACTTTAATAAGATAAAATATCAACTATTTAATCAAATACATAAAAAAATTGTTGGTCACAAAATATAATATAATTAAGAAAACTATTGATTATTATTCTTTTTTTTTCTAGTGTTATAAAGTTCGTCACATAAAAAAAATGAATAAGATACTAAATAATGTTCCTCTAAAAAAAATTGGTCATGAAATATAACGTTCCTCAAGACAAGCTTTTAAACTACTATTTTTTAGCTTTGTCACAATGGTTAATTATATGTGAAAAAAATAGGGTCTTAAAATTAATCAAAACCATATTAACTTTGGAGACTAATATTTTTTATTACGAATGGTTTGATTAATTTTACTTCCTTCTTTTAGTTACGAATAAATATGTATAGCACCACCATTTCTTGACTGCTTCATTATGGTATACTTGGACAACATCGTGATGTATAACACCACCCTCAAAGAGATGCCCAACACTTGCGACAAGTTCTCTAAGTACTACGAGAAAACGAACTCTACCTCAAAATTGAAAAGTGCTCATTTAAGCAATGAGAGGTGGAGTTCTTCAGCCACAAGATAGCAGATGAGAAGCTAACGATGGAGTTCCTCCCTCCAAAGTGCATGACCTATGATCATTTCTCAAATTGGTGAACTATTACCATCCCTTCATCGAAGGATATTCAGCCAAGGTGGCGCCCTTGACCGACTTAATTAGAAAGAACCGAACGTGGTGTTGTCCAAAGAATGCTAATGTGCATTTAAAAACTTAAAGAAGGCTATCTCCAAGGATCCCGTCCTTTTTCTTCCAGACCACACAAAGCCATTCAAAGTACAAATGGATGCCTCTAACTTTGCCACTGGGGAAGTACTCATGCAGGAAGGCCACTCAATAGCTTTCGGGAGCTGGAAACTCAATGACATAGAATGTTGATACACCATGCAAAAGAAAGAAATGACTTTAATCATCCATTGCCTACAATTGTGGTGACACTACTTGTTTGGCCCACACTTCGTGATCTTAACAGACAATGTAGCCATAAGCTACTTCCAAATGCAAAAGAAGTTGAGTCCTAAGCAAGCAAGGTGGTAAGACTTTCTTGTAGAATCTGACTATCGGCTAGAGTACAAGCCCGGGAAAGCCAACGTCGTTGTTGACACTCTAAACTGTAAGGCTAAATTAGCAACACTTGGTATGAGCTAGCAAAAGTCTGACCTTGTCTCATAGATCAAGGAAGGTCTCCAACAAGGGCCCCTAGTGAAAGACTTATTGGGGAAAGTACTCAAAGGCAAGACAAGGAGATTTTGGCAAGATATATGCATCCTCCTCACCAAAGGAGATCAACTGTTCGTGCTTAGTTGGGAAACTTTGTGAAAGAAAGTCATCAAGGAATGCCATGACTCAAAGTGGGCTGGCCATCTCAGAGTTAAGTGCATGATTGCACTAGTCCAAGCCTCATATTTTTGGCCACATATATGGAACGACATCGAGGCCTATATGTGGACATGTCTTGTGTGCCAATAAGACAAGATTGATCACCAACTTTAGATAGGATTGTTGGAGCCCATGCCACTTACATCAAGGTTGTAGGAGAATGTCTCCATGGACTTCATTAGGCCTTGCTTAAGTCC
The DNA here is from genome assembly GCF_000493195.1 of Citrus x clementina. NCBI lineage: Eukaryota > Viridiplantae > Streptophyta > Magnoliopsida > Sapindales > Rutaceae > Citrus > Citrus x clementina. The sequence goes on from NW_006262022.1 coordinate 13,401,629, forward strand.
GAATGATGCAAAAGCATTATGGTTGTAGTCGATTGCTACAACAAGTACGTAATTTTCACCGCCGTACTAGCCAATTGCAATGCCAATTAAGCAGTCTGTCACTTTATCAAGCATGTTATGAAGCTATGGGGAGTTTCGAAGAGAATTGTGAGCGACCGAGACCCACGATTAACTAGATGCTTTTTTACGGAGCTCTTCAAGTTGTTGGGAACCGACCTCAAGTTCTCAATAAGCTTTTACCTGCAAATCAATGGGTAGATCAAGCACATCAACAGCCTCCTTGAGATGTATTTGAGGCACTACATGAGCACTCATAAATGAGATTGGGCAAAGTTGTTGGATGTTGCCCACTTCTCACGCACTCTTCAATGGAGCAAGGCTATAGGTAAGAGCTCAGTCGAGATCATCATGAGATTTTAGCTAATGACGCCCAATGCTATAGCCTTAACATATAGAGAAAAAAGTCCTACGGCTCACAAGCTCGCCTGCGAATGAAAAAAGGAAGCGGACATCAAGCGAGCTTATTTCGACAAAGTCGAGCAAAATATGAAAAAAAGGGTTGATTCAAAGAAACACCACCTCAAATACAAGGCAATCATGTGATGATCAAGCTCCTATTCCAACAGTCAAGACTTTGTGAAAAGTCTATAAATAGTTAGTGAGGTGATACTAAGGGCCCTTTCTGATTGTCTAACATGTAGACAACGTCTCATACCAACCCTGACTTCTGCCAAGACCCAAGATTCATTCGGTCTTCCATATGAATCTACTTAAGCCGTATTACGAAGACACATGAGGCCAAAGGCGAAGTGAGTCAAGACGTGCCCCAATAGCCGTTGTCACTATATTCAACAAGGATGTAGAATGCATCCTTGCCGACCGAGTAATTCGAAGAACGAGCGTACCAGCTTACAATGAGTACTTGGTGATGTGGAAAGACCTCCCCGATAGTGAAGCCAGTTGGCAATGTGAAGAAGACCTATGGCAATTCGTGGAGCATATCCAAAGGTATAAGCACAAAAAAGCGATGAGGACGCTGCGACCATAGGTAAGGGAGGAATGTTACGGGCCACTCAAATTTACCACCAATGGAGGCTAAATTGGCTCACATAGGTACGCTCAGAAAAAGTCTACTCAAAGGCGGGATGCGGTCAGCAATGAGCCGCCTCGTACAATTAGTAAATTGTGGTGCGCTTAGTAAGCAAACATCCCAAATTCACAAAACAAAGTTTGCAAGCCCGACCTGATTCTACAATGCACATATCAAAATAATCTTTCCAAAATCCACATAAATATATATATTCATTATGATCTCAGTTTAAAGTGTAGTTTACTTATCTCTTCGTGATCACAATGATAAGCTTAACATCAGTCATAATCTAACCACTATAACCTAACATTGAAGATTGAGCTCCCATGAACATTGTACTTATATAAGAAGGTAGTAATAATCCATTCCCCTCAAGAACTATTTCCTATAACTTGATGAATCAATAGGTTTTATTCTCACAATGTAGAAACATAATGGCCAGTCCTTAATCTTTGATTTTTATAAAATAAAAGCTTATGAAATTTTTTAGGACTTAAATAGACACATTAATATATGGGTAGTAAAAATTTCGAAGTCAAATTCATTTAAAATCTACTGCAAATAAATTTTATTTTAGGACTATTATGTCCTGAAATCCAGAATCTAGAATCGAGTATCCTTTAATTATCAATTTATAACAATTAAAATATAAGGAATTAGGACACCAATTTTGAATATGATAAACTAGACTATAGAAGAATAGAATAGATCTCGAAATTTTTATAATTTTTTGAGAAATTTTGGTTTGTATAAACATTTTTTCCCATGTTACAACACTACAAAAATGTCAATTTTCCAAATCACAGGGCATCATTCAAAATTTTGTTAAAAATAAAATCAAGATATTTTTTAATGATGCAAATATAAACAATTTTTTTAGCTCAAAATGAAAATTTTTTAATAATTTTTGGAGTGGGTCACGGTCATAAAAATCTACCACAATATTTCCTTAATTCTCATGGTTTTCATTTAATCAATATTTCCCCAACACATAACACCCATGAAAATCATATAATAACTTCAAGAATCATAAGTCTCCAAAACTTAATCTTAGAGATAAAACCTAATGATTCTAATATTATACAAGAAATAGAGTACTTAGATATTAAAATTATGCATATCTTAATCACCGCCACAATGTCCCAACAATTTTTGCACTTAAACGATAAAAACCATGAAAGTTGCCGACCAAGAGAAGAAGAAGAAGAAGCTATCTCCCATTTTCTCTCTTAATTATCTATTTATATTACTGGAAACAAGCCCAAGCCCTCTAAAAGCATGTCCAAGGCCTGGGTCGGGCTTGGACGGGCCTAGGCTAGGCTTGGACTGGGCTTGGGCTTCAATTAATTTTCTAAATAAAGTTTTAATAAAAGAATTTAATTTCAAAACAGTTAACTTGTTTTTGAAATGGGAAGTTAGAATTATTAAAATGGCGAATAAAACACTCGGCCAAAATTAAAAGAATTTAATGGAATAAAGGCATATGCATTAGGTAGAAAAATTAATCAAAAGCATTTGGAAATAAATAATGAACAGCAAGCACCAATTGCACCGTAATGAATGATTTTATATCTATAACATAGAAGTTATTTGAATGTCATTAATAGTAAGAGAGTTTGAACTTTGAAATTCTAATATCATATAAAGATAATAATTAATCATAGAATAAAAATCTCAAAATTTTAAAATTTCTCAGAATTTGAGAATAATCTCAACAATAAAAAAAAATCATAGATTACTTGAGGTGGAGTTGGTGATGGTTTGATGCTGGTTTAGGACGGGGGTTTGAGTGGCTGTGCTGAGTTCGATGTTGTTGTGTCTCCTGAGTTCTAGTGGCTACTGCTGCATCACGTGAGTTCGAGTGGTTGGTGCTGGGTTTGCTGGCCGCCGCTGTTGTATCGCGTTGTTGCAGGTCCAGCTACTCGTGTTGCATTTGCTTCGCTGCTGCTGCCTTCTGCATTTCGTGGCTACAGTTTGCTGCGTCGTGTCACGTGTCTGCTGGTTTAGCTCGCTGGTGGTGTAGATGAATGGGTTCAAATGTTCAATTGGCGATGAATGGATAAATTTCAATTAGTGATGGCTGCTTGGGTTCCACTATGAGGTGTCGACTGGTGCTTTTAAATTTTAGATTGTTATGTGATTTGTGAAATACTGAAATTTGGCCTTTTTTATCTTTTTTAATTTTTAATTTGATGTTAATATTTTTTTATGAAGCCCGGGCTTTTTCCATAGGGCCTTATCCAGGCTCATTAGCAGCGGACTTTAAATTTTACAGCTCATGTCCACAGTTTTATAATGCGGGCTGGACTTCAAGCCCATAGGCCTGGGTTGGGCTGACCTAGGCTTTTTGCTCACATTATTTTAGTTAATGGGCTATAATAAAATGATTAAAATAAACTTGGGCTAAAATTAGGCCCAATAACAAATGAGTCCAAACACCAATATAATATTACTACTTATACTAATATTAATAGTAGAAAAAATAGCAATAACAATAATAATGTAATAAAATAAAAGAAAATTAATAATCAAATACAAAAACAAATCAATAATCACAACAATGCAATTAAAATAATACTATTAATTGCTTATTTAATTTTCAAGCATTACAGATATAACAAGAGATAAATATTTTTAAAAAATTTTCAATGGAATTTACTAAAATCTAAAGGATGGTAAGAAAACATAAGAGGGTTAAATTTCACCGCTTCTAATCAAATTCGATACCACTAAACGGCCCAATCAAGTTTATTTTTTAACTCATTCGGCCCATTCTCACTCTCATTCTGTCTTTGCCAACCATTTCCTCCCTTAACCAAGCGTTAACATTCGCCGTGAAGTGTTGAACCCGCACACACAATTATGCCTATTAATAGCCATCTAGGCCTATTTATCATCCAAAAAATTACAACCTTTACCAATATGGCTCAAAACATATAATTGCCAAAATCTTTATTCAATCTCTCAATGTGCAATGACACCCAATCAATTTCAAACTATAGTGATATAACCGGAACCAAAATAAATAATTTTCCTTACAAATCATGAAATACAATCAGATTTAGAAGAACACAAACAAACTAGTATATCTCCTTTCACATCTATCTTCATTTAATTTTCATATCGGCTCAATTCCAAAACAGTTTAGCACAAGAATTATGTGAATAATGATTATGAATAGTATTATATAAATGGTAAATCGTAAACAGTGTCGCATAAATAATAATATGTGAATAGAAAATCTATTGTGTTGAATAAATTTGACATTTACAATTTGAAAAAAAAAAAAAAAAGATGTGCATGTAACTATAATGTAGAACACTTTAATTTGAGCTTAAGTTTATCAATAAACACTTAAACTCAATTCCGAATCAGCTTCATATAACACACAATAATTACATTAAAGTAGCATGGACTTAGCCATGCAGTTTCATAGTTTTAACTCTGCAAATTACAAGCTTCATACTTCAATTTATGCCAATCCATAAATTACAAGCCTCATATAACTCCGTCCAGTCCTGCTTCTTGGTGAAGCCAAACCAAAGTTGTAATATCAATTTGCTATTTTTCTGAACAACCATGGCTATCGTTTGGAAAAACGTAGCTGCCCAACGTTATTGTTCGCTAGGATTCTAGGAATAGATTTAATTTCATTTCTCACATTTTCATATAAAAAAAATTCTCTGCAACCGGCAGGCATGCGGTATTTAGTTTCCTTCATACCGGATATTAACCGACATCTACAGTTTTATACCTCTTTCCTCCACGACGCACGTCACATTCCTATTCTTTTACTTGTCTAGTCTAAGATCTATTACGAACAAACTAGGGGAGGATCCTGCGCTCAGATCGACTGCATTGATAACACTATACATGTTGAACTGAAGGCCCTTCTCGCGATAACATAGTAATGATTGCGTTGCAATTGAAAAAGGAGGACCGTTCTTGCCACATCCTAACAAAACAGCTGTTTCTATCTCCCATGGGCATAAAAGATGGGTTTTGAAAAGCACACCAGATCATCGGCGAACGGCAGAACCAGACAATAGTGAAAATCTCGAGAGTTTCAATCCCTTACCCATTTGTGGTGGCATAACCTCATAGGTTCGTGAGGGGAAACGATAGGCATAGCTTGCGATGACCTAACATCACTAAAATATTGTTCAAATAAAATTTTATTTTTAATTTAAAAAATTATATTAATATTAAATATTTTAAAAAATACTTTAATTAATATTTTTTAAATAAATTATACTTATCACTCTTTAATATTGTCAAGTGAGTTTCTCACTCTTTTATTATTATTTTATTATTTTTTATTAAAAAAAATAGGTATAACTATTATTTATTTTCCTTTTAAAACAATAATAGTTATATAACAATACTTTTTTACCTTATTAATATTATTAAACCCATACACATCTCATGGCAAAACTTTGTTTTCAAGTAATTTTATAATTCATATTATCTATTTAATTTATTAATTATTGTTATTTTTAATTAACATAATGGGAAAAACATATTAGGAGTACATCAACAGAATTATTAAAAGATAAATATATTTAAAACATAATAATAATAATAATAAGAAGCAGAAGAAGAATAAGATGCGTAGTACTTGCTCTATTCCAAGACCGAAAACAACCACGTGCAAATGCGTTTTCTTATTTTCTGTTCTGTAAAACGGAAAACACTGAATAAAAAACATGATTAAACGGCCCCTTAGATCCTTGTTTAGAAGGCTGGTTTATAAAACAGCCCATAACGAAGCCCAATAAGTGGCAACACTGGCGGCAAAAATTCCCGCCAAAAAGCTGGAATCACAGCACTTAAAATTAACGTGGCAACTAATCAAACCCTAACAGGCGAAAACCTCAAAATCAATTTTAATTCGTACTCGAAAAATGGCTGACACTCCATCGACTCCAGATTCACCGACGTCGGCGGGATTCAATTCCGACCAGCTTCCACCAAACACGAGCCAGAATTACTCGACGGACGATGAGGCGGCCGTGGATCCCAATATTATTAGAGACGAGCCTGAAGAACCTGAGGATGAGGAGGAAGGAGAAGACCTGTTCAACGACCATTTTATGGAGTAATATCCCCACCCCACCAATTACTTCTCTATTTTACTTATATATTTACGACCATTTTTGTGTAATTAATTTTTTTAATTTAAAAAAAATGTGCAGTGATTATCGGAGGCTGGATGAGCATGATCAGTATGAATCGCTTGGACTTGATGATTCTCTTGAAGACGAGAGAGATTTGGATCAGATCATCGCTGATAGAAGAGCCGCTGAATTGGAACTTGAAGCGCGCGATGGTCAAATGTCTATCAATCCTAGTCGCAAAAAGCTTCCTCAGCTTCTTCATGACCAGGGTAAATTATTTTTTTCATTATTATTTTTGCATTTTTTGGCTTTTTATTTATTTTAATTTAATATCCCACTTCCTGAATTAGGTTTAGAATGTTATTCCCCAATTTTGTTGGTATACTAATGATATAATTAACAGCTGTTAGTAATTATTAATGATTGGCGAAGGAAAAAGATCAATAATGTCATAATGTGTGGGGGTTTTGGTCATTTGGGTTTCAGACACTGATGATGATAGTTACAGACCTTCAAAGAGGTCTAGAGCTGATTTTAGGCCGAGAAGAAGCCAGATTGATAATGATGCTATGCAAAGTTCACCACGACAATCTAGAGATGATGTACCCATGACTGATGCAACTGATGATTATCCTTATGAGGATGATGATGGTGATGAAGCCGAGTTTGAAATGTATCGTGTTCAGGGAACATTGAGAGAATGGGTTACCAGAGATGAAGTGCGCCGTTTTATTGCTAAAAAGTTCAAAGAGTTTTTACTTACGTATGTTAGTCCTAAGAGCGAACAGGGTGATTTTGAATATGTACGGCTGATCAATGAGATTGTTTCAGGTAAAAGAACTTATAATTCCAGATTGATTTAAGTTTAGAAACTTATTGGAAGTTTAAATAGTACTGAGAAACCAGTTGTTGATTGTTGAAATTTGCATATGTTGATGTTGCACTTGCAGCTAATAAGTGTAGTCTGGAGATCGATTACAAACAGTTTATCTATATCCATCCCAATATTGCTATATGGCTTGCTGATGCCCCTCAATCTGTTCTAGAAGTCATGGAAGATGTTGCCAGAAATGTTGTGTTTAATTTACATCCAAACTACAAACGTATTCATCAGAAGATATATGTTCGCATCACTAACTTACCAGTTTATGATCAGATTCGGAACATCAGGTAATTTAGATGTCCGTACTTCTAGAAAGAAATTAAAGTATTTTATGGTCTTAAACTAGATATGCATTTGGCATTGCAGACAAATCCATTTGAACACCATGATTCGCATAGGGGGAGTTGTGACTAGACGTACTGGGGTCTTTCCCCAGTTGCAGCAAGTGAAATATGATTGCAACAAGTGTGGGGCGATCTTGGGGCCTTTCTTTCAGAATTCATATTCAGAAGTCAAAGTTGGGTCTTGCCCTGAATGCCAATCAAAAGGACCATTCACTATCAACATTGAACAGGTGAGCTTATGTTATTGCTCACTTAGTCTTCCTTTTCTTCATGGGAAATTCTTACTTTCCATTTGTTTCCTCTCCTACCATTTCTTCCAACCAAATATGGGCTTATAGGTGCTAATCTTGACATGAAGGAAAATGCAACACTATTCTATGCCTACCACAACCTTTTGGTTTAATAGGCACGTGTCCTTTATTTATGGAAACAAATGGAAAGAAAAGAGTGGGAGAGAAAATCAGTAAAAAAGAGGATCAATCTCATTTTTATTGTTTGGTTGGACATGGAATTCATCTTTCTCCCCTTCTTTCTTTCCCCTCTCATCCTTTCCTCTCCTCTCCACTCCTCTCCTTATATTTCTTAAAACCAAACATGCGATAAAAGTCCAATTTAGGGAAATTTCTTTCTGTTTTACTTCTGTAAGGAATTGAACTTTTGATGGAAAAGGATTTCAAACAATTTCATTTCGTCCTCCATGCCCTATGCAGACTATATACAGGAATTACCAGAAATTAACACTTCAAGAGAGCCCAGGAATTGTGCCTGCAGGCCGGCTTCCAAGATACAAGGAAGTGATACTGTTGAATGACCTGATTGATTGTGCCCGCCCAGGCGAAGAAATTGTATTATCCTCTCCGTAGAGTTTGTTACATTTACAAATTTCTTGCTTCAATTATTGTATTTCTGGAATTTCTGTTGTATGTTTTATTTTTTAATTTCAGGAGGTCACAGGCATATACACAAATAATTTTGACTTGTCTTTGAACACAAAGAATGGATTTCCTGTATTTGCCACTGTGGTCGAAGCAAACCATATTACTAAGAAGCATGACCTCTTTTCTGCTTACAAACTTACCCAGGAAGACAAAGAAGAGATTGAGAAGCTGGCTAAAGACCCACGGATAGGAGAGAGGGTTTGTTACTGAAGTTTTATTGTTCTCAGCAATATACTAGTTACGTTATCATCAAAGTCCTGTTTTGAATTGTTTTTTATTTTAAAAAATTCAGATTATCAAATCAATTGCGCCATCTATCTATGGCCATGAAGACATAAAAACTGCATTAGCTCTTTCTATGTTTGGAGGTCAGGAAAAGAATGTTAAAGGTAAACACCGACTGCGTGGCGACATAAATGTACTTCTTCTTGGTGATCCAGGCACGGCAAAATCCCAATTCCTGAAGTAAGAGCTATTTTTAGTTTAGTATAATGTGACATTGCTTTGTAATGGTGAGCATGCATCCAACGGTGCAAATGTTTTGATTTTGAAGGTATGTCGAAAAGACTGGGCAGAGAGCTGTTTATACTACTGGTAAAGGAGCTTCTGCTGTTGGGCTTACAGCAGCAGTGCACAAAGATCCAGTCACAAGGGAGTGGACCCTTGAAGGAGGTGCTCTTGTTCTAGCTGATAGAGGAATTTGTCTCATTGATGAGTTTGATAAAATGAATGATCAGGATAGGTAAGTGTATACAAGTCCATTATGAATCTTGTCTTGGTGTGCACATCCAATTTACTTTGCCCCCTTTTTTTCAAATAATTTATGAGCATTAAATTATCAGGGTAAGCATCCATGAAGCAATGGAGCAGCAAAGTATTAGCATATCAAAGGCTGGGATTGTTACTTCACTCCAGGCTCGTTGCTCTGTGATTGCTGCTGCAAATCCAGTTGGAGGAAGGTATGCAAGTAGATGAATTTTATTGAGGGGAGAGTAATTATTCAAGGGATAGGGAGACTAGGCTCAATGGTTTGTTGTGTAGGCTTCAATTATGAAAATTCATGTAATTGACTGCCAACTAGATGATCCTGTCCACCAGACAAACTAAAAACGTCTGTACTTTAGTTTCAAGAAAAACTTCACTGAAAGTCATTAATTTGAGCCATAAAATGAGGTCTTCCTCCTTTAATCACTTGACTCAACCAACGAGATGACAAGACAGGTCGACTTTTAGCTATATTCTCAAAATTTTAATCAATCTAATCTGTATGTCTGTTGACAGATATGATTCCTCAAAAACATTTTCAGAAAATGTGGAATTGACAGATCCCATCATCTCTCGTTTCGACGTTCTATGCGTTGTTAAGGTTGCTATTCTCTTTATTCTTCTTTGAATTTCCTGTCAGTTGGTGTGAAGACTTAACTGGGTAGGCAATTGGTAATCAATTTCAGGATGTTGTTGACCCCGTCGTGGATGAGATGCTGGCAAAGTTTGTAATTGATAGTCATTTCAAGTCACAACCCAAGGGGGTTAATTTGGATGACAAGTCTAAGAATGAATCCGAAGAAGATATTCAGGTTGCTGATAGGGAAATTGATCCAGAAGTACGTACTCGAGATCCTACCCAATCTTTCTTCCAGTTTCTTCTTGTTTTGCTTAAACCTAATTATTTAAATAGATAATTATTAGAACATTTTTCCTCTTTCATTTCAGATACTTCCTCAAGACTTGCTTAAGAAATACATTACTTATGCCAAGTTGAATGTGTTCCCAAGGTTGCATGACCCCGATATGGAAAAGCTCACACATGTTTATGCTGAGCTGCGTAGGGAATCTTCGGTAGGTTTCTGTTTTACCTCATCTTTTTTTCTCTTGGTGACTTGTATAGTGAGGTATATAGATTGATATTCTGATGGGACATTGTTGTTTCCATCACTGTAACTGTTAGCATGGACAAGGAGTCCCCATAGCCGTGAGACACATAGAATCAATGATACGAATGTCTGAAGCTCATGCCAGAATGCGCCTCAGACAGCATGTAACACAAGAAGATGTGAACATGGCCATCCGTGTCCTACTTGATTCATTCATTTCAACACAAAAGTTTGGGGTGCAGAAAGCTTTGCAAAGGGTATAGCAAGATATCCCCTTCCTATTTTTTTCTCATGAACCTTCTTTGATTTCTCTATCCCTGCTTCTACACAAGCTATTGTTAATTCTGTAAATGTCATATTGCTGCAGAATATCTCTTAATTTTCACATCTAGCCTGTTTGATATGACTAATCCAGAAGATCATAAATAGATAATTTTTCTTGGGCTTATTGCATTCTTTCTATTGTTGTTTCCTGGGATAAGAGATTGAGAAAAAATTAATGTTACTGTTGCAGAGCTTTAGAAAGTATATGACTTTCAAGAAGGAATACAATGCACTGCTTCTTGATCTTCTTCGGGAGCTCGTAAAGAATGCATTGCATTTCGAAGAGATTATTTCCGGGTCTCGTTCAACTTCAGGGCTTAGTCATATTGATGTGAAAGTAGTGGATTTGCTGAACAGGGTAACAAAATCTTGAGCTGATTTTAGTACATTTCCTAATTATATTAGCTATATAAGAATCTTGACCATATTAATGTATATTAATGATTAATTACTCTCTGTCAGGCACAAGAACTCGAAATTTATGATCTGCGCCCATTCTTTTCTAGTGCTGAATTTTCTGGTGCTGGTTTTCAGTTGGATGAAGCTCGGGGAGTGATTAGACACCGTCTTGCAAGACAATGACAACTATCTTAGTATGAGTTTCACTTGGATTTTGCAGTGTATCTTTTGGTAGTCTTTGCTACTAATTATGTATTTATGTTAATATAGAAGTGTTGTGTTGTCTGTAGCGAATTTGAGAAATTTAGTTGATGTTTGGATGATTATGATATTATGACCGAGTCGTTTTTATTTAACCCAAATAGGATTATCAATCAGCATTAGCAGTTGAGTGTACAGACTGAGCATTTATCATTTGGGAATATCGTTTTTGTACTTTCATCCTTGAACATTAAGCAAGTCGATAATTATACTGAATCATTTTCATTTTAAATTTTACATACCAACCCCCCCATATAAATCATATTCATAATGACTTTATTATTATTATTATAAGAATTGCATGGACGGAAATCAAACTCGCCTCATCCATGTGAGCCACCATAAGAATGATATGATGTGTGAAAAAATGGACATTAAATTTTAGGCTCATTTTATTAAAAAAAAATCAATTAATAGGAACAGCAACTAAACAGAAAGTGTAAAGTGATCCATAATTGTCGCTGACTAAAAGCAGAGCGTGGTAAAAATACAAAACGATAGTAATGAAATTGTCATAGGGTTTTGGTTTGGAGGGTGAAAAGCTGATGGGAAAGATGCAAGTGAATGCAGTTTTTGGATTGCTTTTTGGTTGCTGCGTTTTTTACAAGATCCAAGCTTCTGCTTCTGATGCTGTAACTTATCTTTCTCAGTCAATCATTTTGCTCTTTCTAGGCCAATTTTTACTTTTTGATTGTATATTTCCTTGAATTCTTTCCCTTTTTTCAAATTTTTTTTTCAGATTTTTTACGAGCCCTTTGATGATCCATTTGATGGACGCTGGGTTGTTTCTGAGAATGATGACTACAAAGGTGCCTAATTTCCCTCTCATTGCTCCAATAATGAACGAACTAATGCTATAAACCTGTTTTTATTGCTAGTGCTATCCCTAAAAAGAGTTATAGTAAATATTCCAAACTGTAATTTAAAATTTTATGATATTGATAAGAGAGTGTGGGTGTCATTTATCAAATGGATGATAGATTTTCACGAGTTTAGAGAAAAATTATTGCATTATTCATCATCTATTTAATAAATGACACATCCCATGTCACATCATTTAAGATAAATTCTAGAATATAATTTGGGATATCCAACTTCAATAATGCTCTACTTTGCTTGGGAAATACTGTCGGAATTTTCTCTGGGCAAGCCAAACACCAGCAGCAAATTTGGTCTAGCCTTACTCCGCCAAAATGATGTCCTCTAAAATATCACTTGCTCTTTTTATGAGTAAAAAATCTCATTCAAACAATGTTATTTGGGAATTATTCGGGATAATTTACTTGCATGAGATAGTCAATTTCATGAGTGTGTGTATGATTTTTATCTTAATTAGGAGTGTGGAAGCATTCAAAGAGCGAGGGACATGATGATTACGGGCTTCTTGTGAGTGAGAAGGCAAGAAAATATGCTATTGTTAAAGATTTGAATGAGAATTTGAACATCAAGAGCCAAAAAGTTATCTTACAATATGATGTCAGGCTTCAAAATGAGTTAGAATGTGGTGGTGCATACTTAAAATTTCTTCGGCAGCAGTCTACCGGCTGGAAACCTCAGGAATTTGATAACAATTCTCCATATTCAATAATGTTTGGACCTGATAAATGTGGCAACACAAACAAGGTTCACTTCATCTTTAAGAACAAGAATCTAAAGGGTGGCGAGTATGTTGAGCATCATCTGAAGGATCCTCCGTCTGTGCCTTCCGACAAGTTCTCTCATGTGTATACTGCAGTATTGCAACCTGATAACATATTACGGATTCTTATAGATGGGAAGGAGGAGAAGAAGACATATTTTCTTTCGGAGAAAGATTTTGACCCGCCACTTATTCCAACGAAGATGATTCCTGACCCGGATGATAAAAAACCAGAGGATTGGGATGAACGAGCAAAGATTCCGGACCCTGAAGCTGTGAAACCTGGGGACTGGGATGAAGATTCTCCTGCAGAGATAGAGGATGATGAAGCTGTGAAACCTGAAGGTTGGTTGGATGATGAGCCTGAGGAGATTGAGGATCCTGAGGCTTCCAAGCCAGAAGATTGGGATGAGGAGGAGGATGGTGAATGGGAGGCACCAAAAGTTGCTAATCCAAAGTGTGCTGAGGCGCCAGGTTGTGGCAAGTGGAGGAGGCCAATGAAGAGCAATCCTGCTTATAAAGGGAAATGGCATGCCCCGTTAATTGAAAATCCTAATTACAACGGTATTTGGAAACCTCAACAGATTCAAAACCCTCACTATTTTGAGGTTGCAGAACCCAATTTTGAGCCTATTTCTGCTGTTGGTATTGAGATTTGGACAATGCAAGATGGTATTTTGTTTGACAACATTCTGATAACTTGTGATGAGAATGTTGCTGCCTTGTACAGAGAAACCACTTGGAAGCCGAAGTTTGAAGTAGAGAAAGCAAAACATAAAGCTGAGAAAGCAGTTGCTGCTTCTTCAGATTTCTTCACTAGAATCCGGGTAAAATATCAATTCCCTTGATATAATTACATCACTTTTCATTATAATAGTTGCATGTTACTCCGTATCCTAACTAATTATTTTGAATAATTATGTCAGAAGGGACTTTTTGGCCTGCTCTACAAGATAGCAGACATACCTTTCTTGAATGCGTACAAGTCCAAGATCATTGTGAGTGAACAAAATTGTCATCTATATGTAAAAGTTTCTGCGAAAAATTACAGTTCAATTTGATGCCTAACTTGATTTAGCTTGGAGAAGATTTTTCACTGAGATTTTATGATGCAGGAAGTGCTTAAAAGAGGAGACGAGCAACCTAATATAACAGTAGGCATTCTCTTTTCCATCTTCTTTATTATTTTGACAATTGTCGTTACAACCCTATTTGGAGGCAAAGAAAAACCACCGGTATGTCTACAGTCTAAACTTATATACTTTGTGGGACCACGTCATGAGACTTGTTTCAAAGTTTTAGAGTTTCCTTGCTTGTACATGCAGGCCAATGTCACTCAAGGGAAAATGGGCATGGCTGCTGCTCAAACCTCAAATAATCAACGAAGCACTAAAGAAAAGGAAAGTGAGACAAAGAAGGCCACAGCTACAGCTGCAGCTCCTCCACGAAAGAAATCTACCAGAAGAGATGCTTGAACGCGCCACATAAATAGCCTCTAGCTGTTGTTTTATGATATTTTGATCTGAATAGGGACTTTCGCTGCTGGGTACCAAGCATCTCAATTTTTTCCATTTTAGTTCTATTGCAGCGCACTTTCATTAGTATAGATTGAAACTCTGTTGTTTCACTGTTGCCTACTGACGTCCTGTTCGAAGTAGCTCTTGTCGTTTCCATAACTATTAAGTATTCACCAGTAGAATGCACCACACTGTTTATTCGCAGAAAGCTTGAACCCGCCATCTATTTTTGTTGTGAGACAATAAAATATGCATCATTGCCGTTTCATACACCTCATCTCTGCGCCTTCTTTTATCACCAGGCCATTACAGGACAATTAAACAGAACAGCAGCTGGCCTTATGTCTTATCATATTCATGGTTCTTGAGTCCCGTGTTAATAATTTTCACATTCACAGAACATGCTTTCAAATTTGTTTGCATACAACTTGGGATGTCTTTCAAATAATGAATTGACATGGATAATTAACCCTTGAGATTCTGTAATTTCGAGGCCTGAATGAACAGAGAATCAATATGCACCGAACTACCAAAAATCCCTACATGAACAAAATCCATATTCAAAATGATGGAAACAGCTTGGGTCCTTTATAATGATTTCCCCTTCCACCATCTTAGATATTGCCTTAGCAAAATCATGGCAAATGTGACGCATACGAAGGTTTTTTGTAACATGAATGGTTGCCCCCACTTGTGTGTTGATGAGTCCAAAAGAAAGCGCCAAAATTTCACTGTGACCAATTTGAGTCCACTTCCTCTCTTCATCAACATAGTGGAGGCTAAAATCTGGCTTAGGCCTAAGACTATCACCTTCCATTTTCTTCATCAAAGACTGTAACTCCCAAAATATTCCCTCTGATCTTGGGCAGGATACATCACCTGTCCCAAAAACATGAACTTTGTTTCGAAATTCTATCCAACTATATGCCTTTTTAGGCTCCAAGCCTATGTCTCAAATTGTTTCTCTTACTTGATTAACCACGTCCCATTTTGCCTCAGCAGCATACCAATTTGATAGCATTATACAGTTCTCAGCACTAAGTGGCTTCAACTCACAAAGCTGCTCAATGACTCGTTTGCCTGTCTTCACTTGCACGTGGATCCTGCACCCTTCCAACAATGCTCGTAGTACCTCTGGATACCTTTCCATGTGATACTCCTGAATAAAGATCCTTGCCTCATCGAAGAGTCCAGCACGAGCTAGAGCAGAAACCATAAGCGCGTGATGTGTAACTTTAGGTGACCTAATGCGGTTAAAACATAACCAACCTTCCTCAACCATGCCAGCAGTGCTACAAGCATGGAGCACAGCTGCAAAAGTTAACAGATCTATCTCAATGCTCAAGTTTTTTTCCAATAAAGAAAACAAACTTAATCCTAGCTCTCTGTCCATGTAAGCTACAGCCAAGTATCATCACAGTCCATGAAATAACATCCCTCACCTTGATCCCTGCAAATAAGTTTGAAGCATACTGAATAAATCCTGATTTCACATACATGTCCATGATAGCTTTGGCATATGCCTGCGTTGACAGAGATCTTTGGAGATGATTCCGTACTACAATTTGGTGGAGGAACTTTAGGATACCCTTGGGGAAATGCACCCAGCACTGTAGCTAATCCAGTAGCTCTAGAAGCATGTGTGTAAGCTCCTAATGAAGGATGCTAGCAAATGGAGTCCTGAACTGGCTGCTGCTTGTGAAGTATGGAAGGAGATCAAATTCGAATTTGACGCAGTGGATACTTTGTAATCTAGTAATTAACATTTGGTTTATTAGTTGAATTTCAATGCAACTCGGCCGGGGTCGTTTCCACCTTGTTCCTTTAAGTGGATCTTCCCAATTCTACAGGACGCGACTGGATTCCGAAAAGTGTAGCTAAACCTGGTACCATCCATCATTGTCTTTAGCGCGCAGGAGCTTATGCGCAGCTTTGAGAACACTAGATTAAGAGAGTGCATCAGGTTTTATTCCACTTTTAATCATCTGCCGTGATGATTTCAAGCCGTCATTAAAAGATCCATTTTTCATAGACAAACCTATCGTTTCCGTCCATGAAATAACATCTTTAGAAGGCATCCGGTCAAAAATTGCACGAGCATCTGCAAAACTACCGCAATCAATTGAATTGCTAACCAACACGTCAAATTCTAACCGATATTTCGTTGCAATGCCATGAGCTTTTCTTCCTTCTTGCATTGATTTTAGCAACCGACAGGCACCAACAGCAGTTGCCAATGCTACACGATCTACATAAGCATCTAAATTCACCATTTGATGAAACAAATCAAGAGCCAGAGAGCGCTGATTTTGCATTAAATACAACCTAGCAAGTATAGTCCAACATACTGAATTACTCGTACTCTTAACAGACTTAACAAAAACCCATTTGGCGGAATCAATGCTATCAAGACGGCCATATAAATCAAGTAAGGCGGAGATAACACAGTGATCAGCAGAGAACGCAAGTTTGAAAGCCTGGCCATGGACTTGATTGCCAAAAAATAAATTACCAGAAAAGCGAGGAGCCGTTAGAACGGGGGAGCGTGTGCTTATCAGGAAAAACACCACGGAGCAGCATTTGATGATAAATAGAGAGAGCACTATGAGGGTCTTTATTGGTGACATGGGTCTGAGTAAGGCTATTCCAAGCAAATGTATCTCATTGAGGAATTTCGTCGAGCAGGCGCCGGGTTGAAGTCACCATTACGCAGATTTGAAAATGGGTGTGTTTTGACTTGCAATGTTTTTATTTTTTTATTGTCTTCAAGAAATTTAAACTCTGTATCTGAATTTGTGCTGATGAAAACATCCATTTTAGTTAGAGTTCTGCTATTTGCCCCGGGTCAAATCCCGGGTCAAACCCCAAAAACTAAAGCAAAACGACGTCGTTTTCTCTTTTATTTGAAACGATGCCGTTTCATCCTAACAAATGCTCTCCTCTTCATTCTTCGATTTCGTTTTCCCTTCTTCGTTCTCCGATTTCATCTTCCCCTCTTCGTTTCACCAGGGAAATTCGCATTCGTTTTCTGCCATTCGTTTTGTCTTCTTCGTTTTCATCTTCCCCTCCTCTCGTTTTCGTCTTCCCTTTTTCGTTTTCTTGTCGAAATCAACCCACCCAAATCTGGAAGTTTCTGGCATTCGCACAGGCACGGTCACCGTCAACGTGGCAGCCATCACGCGCATTCCTCGTTGAACTCACGAACCGTCACAGTTATCACAGCCTCAGGTAATGCTCCGATCTTTAGCTTTTCTAGGTTACAGTAAAATGGGGACAATTTTGAAAGCTATCAATTTCCGTTTTATTTAATTTTCGGTTGAAATTAAATGTTAACGAAATAACTGTTTTTGTGCTGAATTGGTCTAGAATTTGTGCTTGAGTTGGTCTGCAATTTGTGTGCTCGAATTGGTCTGCAATTTGTGTGCTCGAATTGGTCTGCATTTGTGCTGAATTGGTCTGTAATTTGTGCTTTAATTGGTCTGAAATTTGTGCTTAAGTTGGTCTGCAATTTGTGCTTGAAGTGGTATGGAATTTGTGATGAATTGGCCTGCAATTTATGCTTGAATTGGTCAGGAATTTGTGCTTGAGTTGGTCTGGAAATTGTGCTGAAGTTGGAAATCTGGAAGTTGAATCTGAGAGTTGGAAATTTGGAAGTGTGTGTTTGTGTGTGTGTGTGTGCTCTGTGTGTGTGTGTGTGTGTGTGTATGTGTGCTCTGTGTGTGTG
>NW_006262022.1:13421441-13438107 GCF_000493195.1 Citrus x clementina
CACACACACACACACACACACAAACATATACACACAGAGACACAAACACAGACACACAGACACACACAGAGGCACACACACACACGCAGGCACACACAAACAGGCACACACACACACACAGGCACACACACACACACACACGCACAGACACAGACACACACACACACAGAGACACAAACATAGACACAAACACACACACACACACACAGAGGCACACACACACACACAGAGGCACACACACACACACGCAGGCACACACAAACAGGCACACACACACACAGGCGCACACACACACACACACACACACAGATTATTAAATGTAATTGTATCTTTTTTTGGGCAGTTCTATGGCTTCACAAATAATGTCATCCAACACAAGCGAGAATCGAAGCTCATTGCAAATGTGTAATGGATGTGGTGATCAGATGGAGATCTTAACGTCACGCACAAAAAGAAATCCAAATCGTAAATTTTGGACTTGTAGAGGATGTAACAACTTTCAGTGGGCAGAAGATCATAAACCTAGCGAAGGGAAGATAAACTTGTTAGCAGATGAGGTTAGGAAGCTGGCCTTGGAGATTGAGTGTTTGTCCGTAAAATGTCAATTATTGCATAAAGAACTTGAGCACATGCGAGAACGTGAAGTGCAGAGGCGATTGTTGGACGACGAACTTCGAAAGAGAGAGGCACCACGAAGTGATTTTATTAAATTAATCGTGATTGTTGTTTTATGTTTTCTATTTAAGTATTGTTTTTAAGTTGTTTTATGTTTTCTATTTAAGTATTGTTTTTAACATTAAATTCACGATATGTAATAACATTTTAATGTTAAATATAAGTTTTCAATTGTTTGAATTAATTTAAAGTACTATGAATTTTGAATTTGACCCCAATAATACTTCTCAAATTTATAATATGGCCCAACTCATTTCAATATGTTCCAAATAGATCCAAATTTAACTTACAAAGTGTAAAAATAAAATGTTGAAGTACACATACACATACACCAAGTTAATACATAAAACATAAGCTAACTTTAACTTCATTTAACTTTGATCATGTGCTTGGTTCATTGCTTGAAAACTCCCCTCGATTGGCCTCCTCCAAATTTTGTTGCGGAAAATATTGCAAGTTTCCGTGATGGACTCCGCCATAATTCATCCAGGATTGATAGTAAGGGGGGAAAAATGCATGTTCGAAGGGTGCTTGTTGTGCTAGCTGTTACACAACCAACAAAAAAATTAAATGTAAATTATCAAACATATGACAATGAATGGAAACAACAAATTAAAAAAATTATTACCACTACCATATGGCTCTCTTGTGTTGGGACTGTAGTAGCCACCTGAGAAGAAAATCCATGTATCTTCGAGTCCTAGAAATGTGGTTAACACACATTTAAAATATATATTTTAAATTAATGTAAAATGAATGTATTAACGTAATTACCTCCACAGTTGTGCTAGTCGAAGCATTATTCGATTTCTGTTTTGGCCTCTTAAATTGCTTTTGCTTTCTTTGAGTAGGCATAGCTGCATGTATCGTCACCATCACTGCGAACATTCAGAGATACATCCTTCATTGCTTTCTCGATCCAACCCATAATATTTTTATGGCTTTCTTCATTTTTTGAAGCTACCTCAGCAATATCATAAAAAGCAGTGCACTCCTCTCATACCGCTGATGTTCAATGCTTGAATTTCGTGCATCATAACTGACTTTGACTTTACTGTAGAATCTCCGCACATCTTTCCTCCATTTTCGTAGGATATACTTTTCAGGCAGTAATTGTATACGGTTACGTGACAACACTGCGATGACGTGTCTGCAAAGAATGCCCTTATATTCAAACATTTTACACACACAATGAATTTCACCCTCATTTTTGGCAAAAAAGACTTTCAAAGTTTTTTCTCTACTTTGTTCATCGTTTTCAATAACTGCATATTCTGATCCCCCACAACTGAAAACCTCACAATATATCTTATTCGCCAACTCTTGCTGAAATTCTTGAAACTTGGAAATAGTGTACACTGCTTCAACTTGCTTCTCCATTGCAAAACTGGTACGACATGGCATCCGTTGGCTAAAACACCTAGCATCCGCTTGCCATTCTTTCTCAATTTTACTTTCCATTGCTTTTTCATATTTCTCCACAAATTGTTTCAAAGTTGTTTTCGAGTTAACATACCCATCAAAGAAAGCATTCATACTTTCACTACGCTGAGTGGTTGACATTCTAGTCCAAAAAGAATTTTTCACAAAACATGGAACCCAACGATTTCTTTCCTCATATAATCCATTTAACCACTGATTATTAATAAGATCATATTTGTCTACCATGCCATGCCAAGCTTCCTCGAATTCGACAGGAGTATATGAATCATAAACAACGGAATGTAATGAAACTCTAATGGCATGATATTCAACGTACCTTCCCAACTTCTCAGGCACCTTTTTCAGTATATGCCATAAACACCATCAGTGCCTAGTGTTTGGAAAAACAATCTCAATCGCATTTTTCATCGCTTTGTCTTGATCTGTAATGATTCCAAGGGGAGGAGAGCCAGACATGCATGATAGCCATGTGTCAAATAACCACGTAAATGTCTCCATGTCCTCATGCGAAATCAACCCACATCCTAACAAAATTGATTGACCATGATGATTAACTCCTACAAAAGGAGCAAATGGCATGTCATATTTGTTTGTAAGGTATGTGGTATCAAATGTGACCACATCTCCAAAGTCTTTATAGGCTGCCCTACTCCTTGGATCTGCCCAAAATACATTTTTCAACCGGCCCTCCTCATCTAGGTCAAGACTGAAGAAAAACCCATCATTTTCTGTTTGCATTTTCTTAAAATATCTCTGAATTGCAACAGCATCCCCTTCTCCGAGCCTTAATCGCCGCACCTTGTCAATATGATTTCTAGCATCTTTTTCTAAGAATGAGACTTTTTCAAAGCCACCAGCGTCGACAACAACAGACTTAAAACTTTGAGCCATTCTAATTCCAGCTTCGTCGTTTATCTCAAGTTGCTTTTTAACAAATGGACTAATGGTACGGTTGCATCGATAATACCTACTCTTGCTCAGACTCACGGCATGGTTATGTTCAAGAATCATATTTCCAATTACCCATTTTCCGGTAACCAAATCCAAACGTCCTCCAAGTTTAGCATTGCATCCAATTTTTTGGTTTGGTTGAAGCCGCAAAACATTAGTGTCTTTGGCTTTTGACTTGCCGTTTCGCCCATAAGTAAATGTCACATATCTCAAACTCCCATCATCCCCTTTTCTACAAGATCTCCGCATAATTGGAAACCCCTCTTGTAGGCCATAACCCTTATAATATTCAAACATTTCATCAGGACTATCAAAAAACATCCCAACTGTTGGCTCAATAATTATTTCCGGCACCAATTCCTCATTATTTCCTTCCAAATCAACCCCCTGTAAATCCTCCAATTCTTCAACTTCATCAACCTCCTCCACTTGCTCCAAATTATCCATTAACTGCTGCAAATTTAAACAATGCAGTATATTATTATTTATTTATTGCAAATTCATTAAACAATTCAAGATTGTTGTAAAAGCATCGCAATTGGAAACTGAAATTATCAAATAACGGCAAGCCGCAAACATTAGCTAATAGAAGTCCGTAGTCATGATTCAAATTTAAACAATTCAAGCCTGTTGTAAAAGCATGCAATTGGAAATTGAAATTGTCAAATAATGGCAAGCCGCGAACTAGCTAATACAAGTCCGTAGGCATCCCTTTTGGTTACACATACACGGTTCTTTTGAGCAAAATTCATTGACTAGAGGGCATGTTATCGACTGTTCTTTTGAGCAAAATTTCATGACTTACCATAAAAGAAATTCGAATAGAAATTTTGTTTTCGTAATCGAAACTGAAATCATTATATTCAAATATCTTCATAATCAAAAATGTTACAGAAAATCGAAAAGAAAATTTAATACAAACTTGATAACAAAAATGAGAGCTTCAACAGGTGCTGAGAAATCCGTACCTTAGCTTGTGCAAATGCCGAAACTTGCTGTTCGTCTTCGTTGTTGTTCGTTCCTCACTTAACAATGGTGACTGAAAAATCGAATATGAAGACCTGTTTTCGTTGCTGAAACTTTGATCTGTTCGTTCGTTGCTGAAACTTTGATTTCGTTGCTGAAACTTTGATTTCGTTGCTGACTTCCTCTGCCCTCCTCTTCGTTTAGTTTGTTTTGTTTTTACAAGCCAAAACGACGACGCTTCGTGGAACCAAAAAGAAAAAAAAACTGGCCAAAACGACGTCGTTTTACTAATTCGGGGTTTGACCCGGGGTTTGACGCGGGGAATATAGCATTTTCCTTTTAGTTATTGAGGGCTGCTATTCACCCCGATTTTTAACCCCGAAACGCGCCCCGAATTTAAAACGCACCGTTTTGATTAAATTGAAAACGGTGCGTTTAACCTATGTTTCTTCCTTTCCTTTCTTTTGCCAAACCACAGAAACGGACCTTTGCTTCCTTTTCGTTTAATCCTATCTCACTGCTGCTATTGCTTCCTTCAAGAACAAGCTCTCTGCCGCTGCTGCTTCCTTCAAAACCTAACGGCGCGTCTGCCTCAGCTTCTTCTTCGTCCTCTCTGGCGTACACGGAAGAGCAAATCATGATCGTGAGACAGATTAAGAAAACAAAAGATTATTACGTGTGTTGATGGCTCTGATGGGTTTAATTTACGTGCGTTGATTCAGTTGTTGCTTGTGATTTTGATTAACTTGATAGCAGATGTTGATTAACTTGATACAAATGCTCATGGTTGAGCAAGTTTTGATACAAATGTAGAAATTCAGCACTTTAACTTTCACGAATCAGTTGGCGTTTTGCAGTTTGGAAGCTCTGTACTTGGAGTTTTGTAGTTTGCAGTTTGCAGTTTCAGTCTGCAAAGTGGAGTGTTGTGGTTCACGCTTGCGCAAATAGAAGAAGAAAGAAAATGTTCACGTGCTGCACAAATGGAACTCAATGGGAAAGCAATGTAGAATTGATTATTGCTGGCTTGGGAGTAGTTATAAGAAACTCCAGGGGAAGGGTTGTGGCAGTAGCAGTTCAAAATGTTCCATTTGCAGGCACTGTAGCTAGTATGGAAGCTGAAGCTGTTTTGTTTGAAATTGAAACTGCTCAACAGGTGGATTATTGTAGAAAGGAAAGCAAGATAGAAATAGAATGGATTATTGCAGAAATCCAGACAAAGCTTAGGATCCAGAGCCAAGCATCAATCCAATTTGCTCCAAGGGGCTGTAATATAGCTGCTCATTATGTAGCAAAGAAAGCTTTAGACGTTGAAAATCAGTGTATTTGGCTGGAAAATTTCTCAGTTCATGTTTCGTTGTTACTGTCAAAGTTCTGTTAATGGAAAGCTTTACGTCCTTATCAAAAAAAAAAAAAAAATGGGAAAGCAATCAAAGCAAAAAAGCAAAAAAGCAAAGAATCAATCAACGCCAAAGAAAAACAGTCAAAGCAAAAAAGAAATCAAAGCAAAACGCACCGTTTTGATAATATTCGGAGCGCGGGGTTTAAAATCGGGGTAAGTAGCTTTTCCCTTTTAATAATGTATCATACTGTATTAATTAAGATAAATAAAAGACTTACTGTTATTTCTGTAAGAAGTTGTTATTTAGTATAATTCAAATTTACTTTAATTACATGTGAGGTCTAGCATTTTATGAGGGGAAAAAAAGGAGAGAAAGAAGAAAGAAGAAGCTGCTGCCTGCTGCGAATAATAGTTTTTAATAAAACTATTACAGAGATAAGATTTGATAAAAATTAGAGATAGAAACAACTAATAATTTATTAAGATTTAACATAAAATAGAGAGAGAAACAATTAGTAAAAATTATAGATATTTACTAGTACTATGGTAAACAAATAACAGTTTTAGCGGCAAGATATTTTCGAGGGCCACATTCACCTTCGGTGAGAGGCACCTTTTTCAAAGATAAATAAGAACCGCTGGATAAGCATGGAAAACATTATTAGCTTTTCCAAGGGAATTTTGCCCTTGGTAATACAATGTTCATAATTATAACATGAGACTTCGTTAATGTCAACTTAAATTTTGTAAAATTTTGAAAGAGTGGTGCTGGAAGTGCTTTTTTATGTTCTCTCTAGACTTTTTATGCTAAATTAGCTCTCTATTTGAAAAATAAATGGTAGATTTGTTTTTATTAAGTTCAAAATAACAATGACATATTGTATATAATGCATGCAAAAGTAAATTATTTTTTAAGGATGTGCATGTGGCATAGTATATTGCATTACACTGCATTAGTGGTGATTTAGTAAACAGAAATTGGAATGGTTTGGAATTTGAATAGATTGGAATGAAATAGAGAATGAGAATAAAAAAAAGTTATTTACTTGAGGTGTACGCATTAGAATTGGTATGAGCTGGATTGCTATAATGTGTTTACTTTGTCTTGGAATCAAAATCAGAATGAGTTAGATCGTAATAAATTACTAAAAAGTACTCAATGAACTATTATCATAATTTTTATTTTGAATTTTAATTATTATGATTATTTATTCAAAAATTATTATTATTAATCATTATTGTTAATAATATATTAATTAATGCAAAAAATTTCATCATTAATAATAATAGTAATAGTAATAATAATTAACATTAATATAGTAATTAATTAGAATAATTATATTAATTAATTTTAATAGTATATTAATTAATTATACTAATTTTTTTGAACAGAGGATAAAATGAGTATTTTTTATTTTGTTGGGGGTAAAATGGTCAATACAAGAAATGAGAGGTTGATTCCTACCCTCCGAAGAATCAGTCTCCTATTCTCCATTCCCAAGTCTGGGTTGAAATACTAGCTAGGCAACCCAAGAGGGAGGGTGAATTGGGATTTTAAAATTATTCTAGGCAAACCACACAACAATTCAATCTAATGCCTTAATAAATTCGAAAACAATAAATTCAATAAAAGCACAATAATAAATGAGTAAGGGAAGAGAAAGCTAACTCAATGATTTTTACGTGGTTCGGCAATCCCCGCCTACGTCCACGCCTCCAAGCACACCGGGCTTGAGGATTTCACTATCCAAGCCTTTCCAAGGCTTCAAACGATTACAATTGACTTCAAGGTGTCAATGAACCTTTACAACAAGAGATTATCTCTCCAATCTCTTCACCCCAAGTGTCTCTCACACTTGTACTCTCACAATTTGATGAGAAATGATAAATACAACAATGAATCTCTCTTTAAGAGTGGATATACAAATTATAGCTCAATGATGATTCAACAAATGATGATTTACGAAATGGAAGCTCAATATATGTTGTGTGCACTTGTTTATGCTTGCTTGAGTTACCAAAAATGAATTGGTTTTGAGTTTATATAGTTTGAACTCAAAAACTAGCCGTTACTAGCCGTTATGCACATTTTTTGTCGTAACCGGCTTGCCGTTTAACCATATCCGGTAAGCCGCTTTCGTTCTAGTGCTTACTGCCTCGTATCCGGCTTGCCGTTTATCAGTATCTGGTAAGCCGCTTGCTACAGTAAAACATTTTCCAAAATTTATAGTTTGACCCCAAAACTTTATAAAACTATACTATGGCCCAAAAAGTTATGAAATTTTACAAATAGGTCCAATTTCAGAATTTCTAAATAATACTTTGTTTATCCCAAAACTTTCTGAAATTATGATATTGCCAAAGATGCTATGACACTTTTCAAATAAGTCCTTTACCAAAATTTCAAGCAATACTTGTTTATTTCAAAGTTTTCAAAATTCTTTCAATTAAACCATAAACTTTGAAAAACAATCAATTTCATAAAATCATTTTTCCATTAAATATGAAACATTTATAATGTGAAAATAATGATTTATTTAAAAAGAATAAAAACAATCAATTTCATGAAATCATTTTTCCATTAAATATAAAACCTTTATAATGTAAAAATAATGATTTTATTTAAAAAGAATATTAAATAATTTAGGCTTAAAAGATTAATCATTCTTAATCTTATTTGTTATCATCAAAATCAATATTATGGAAACATATATGTTAACATGGGTGGGCCCCACGATTATGCTTCCAGTTACTTCCGTCATTTTGTTAAGTGAATGGACTATATAATATAAAATAATGTTATCATTATATTAGTATTAAAACAAAATTAATATTATTTAAATTTGTACATATTTTAGGTTTTCATTATTAATTTTTTAATTAATTATTTTTATATGTTAATTTTAATTATATAAAAATAATTTAATAATATACTTTTATTAAACAATAAAAAATTATAATATTATAACACATTATTATAATATTTTATTATAACACTATACTATAAAATAATTTATTTCTATATATTAGTTATTCGGATATAATATAACTTAATATTATACTCTAAAAATATAGCATTATATAATTATATAATATAATGTGTATTATATTATATTATATTATTGAATATACGTTTATTTTTATTTATTAATGTAAAATATAATTTTTTAATTTAAATTTATTATTTCAGTAAATAATAAATGATTTAATAAAATTAAAATATTTTTACATATTTAAAGTAAAATAATTAAAATGATTTTATGTAACAAAAGTAAATTAATGCATTATCATTTATTTATTAGATATTTATCTTTACTAATACTTGATATTATTAAATTAAATTTTTATTTAAAAATGAAATATAAATTAATATTTAATAAATTTAAATTTATTGTAATTTATGAAATAATAAAAATTAAATGATTGTACTTAAAATATGAATAGTTGTTTAATGCAATACAGTCTAAGACCCTACCCCACCCGCTAATGAGTTCAGGTTATGCATTTTTCATTTCATTAGACATATTTTTAATGTAGTGTAATGCAACTAGAAATTACAATTAAATATCGGTCAACGTAAGAATAATGTTTTAATGCAATCCAGTGCAGTGTAACATAAGCTGCCAAATGCACCCAAGAACCCAATACATGAGGGAAGATAATTATATAACGTAAATTAGTGCCTGTTTGGTATGGCTTATTTAAGAGCCATAAGGGCTTATTTAATCGTATAAGCACTTTTTAAATTTTTTTATAGTGTTTGGTTATTTTTTTAGTAGAGTTTTTTTAGCTTAAATAAGCTAATTTATCTCTACTAGCAAAAGCCCAAAATTTGAGCTTTTGGGAGTAGAGGTTATAAAGCTTTTCTAAAAATATATAATATAAAAAATATCACATAGTTTAATGGTTCAAAAGTGCATTTTTTATTGACAACCAAACACCCAATGACTTTTTGTCCAAAAGCTCTATTGGTATAAGCTCTACTGCTATAAGCTCTACTGCTATAAGCTCTACTGTTATAAGCTCTATTTAATAAGCTGTACCAAACGGAGCCTTAATCCAATTGTTTGAAGCTGCCTAAGGTAACACTAAACAAAAGTCTTCTTCAGTAGTTAAATCATGTTCTCTTCTTTCTTTACTTTTATGTTATCTATAGATGTCTGGTATCTTCTTTAGCAGTTAAATAATAATCTCTTATTTGTTGTGACTGTTTATTAATTTGTGTTACAATGTAGTGTGTCTTTGGTGTTCATTAGTCTAGGTCTATGTTAATGTCAGTGATTAAGATTTTTCTTTGTCCAGTTTCTACGACATTACTTATCAGGCTATGGTTTAAAGTAGCTCTTACTTGCTGTTGGTTACCAAAATTTGGTCAAACTTTTTGATAAATAACTGCTGTTGGTTACCAAAATTTGGTCAAACTTTTTGATAAATAACAGGGACTTAGTTTGATTGAACTGTTATATCTTCTGATGATAATAATGATGATACGTTTGACGTAGTTTAGCAATAATGTTCGATTGAATTGAAACTTTGAGCAACTAAAGTTAAATGTGTGTGTTTTATTGCTAGAAATTTTTGGAATAAATTGGGTTAATATATGAGCTTTAGTGGAATTTTCAATTTTATCAGAAATTACTCGTGCCATGTTTGTTATTGTAAATAAATAGTTTAACAATATTGAAATATTCTAAAATTTCTAAGAACTAAACTTCTATATGTTGGCGAAAAATCAATTTTTTAAATATTTTATAAAAACTTTTAGGATCGCTCTCATATAATATATAAGAATTTGTAATCTAGAAACCGTATCTTGAAAATCCGATTTAGCCTTTTCCGCTGAAGTGATTTAGGCTCCCAGATCACGATCCGTTACCACCACTCTTGTTAGATCACGATCCGTCCCCACAACTCCTGTTAGATCACGATCCACCACCACCACTCTTGTTAGATCACGATTCGTCACCACAACTCCTGTCAGATCACGATCCGCCACTAAATAATCTTCCAGGCTATGACTCAAGTTTGATTTGCACTTGACGTGTGGGTGCCTTTATCACCACTAAAGCAACTAGCACAAAAAATTTTTTCTCTCAACAATAGAGAGAAAAATCTTTTTCTCTAATATGTATAAAGTGGATGCTTTCCTTCTTTTGGGAGAAAATAAACCATTTTATATTTCTATCTAGTGGAAACCCTAGGTTCCATATTTTCTATTTTTTATTCTATTAAATCAAATTTGATTTAAATTAAAAAAAATAAAAAATAAAGGCAACGTTACTTATTCTTGTGTTATAGGGGCCCACCTTGTAAAATAACACAAGGCCCCTTACACATAAACATATTACATGGAGCCTCCCACTAAATAATATATTTAGGCTTTTAACTCAAATAGCTAGTTATCTTACTTATTAATCCAGTATCGGCGCAGTCAATTAAATGAGCTAACCTGGGGATCATTTGAGAACATACAATAGTGGCTACAATAATTAGGCATGTAATTAAATTAGCCCAATTATTTAATTCCAAGTCTACTCCACTAAAAGATTGGAACTGACCTCCATAATTGTATGTTCGAATAATAATTCGTCCCAAGCCACATTGATTTCTTTACTGCATAATCCTTTGTACTACATCGTTAATTAAATCGATATTTTAATTGTCCAATCGATTTAATTATGTCATATTCCTTGATACTTACTGGTTTTCTCTAATGATTATTTTCAACATACTAAATATGTTGACACACTTTGGAAAGAGAATTTTATGATCAAATGTCGAAAACCCATCAAGAGATGTGTTATACAAATTCTATATTGTTAATCTATAGCTCCAATACTCATAATTGCTCCCACCAAGATACTGGTAATCTTGACCACAAATGTGTGTCGTGCCCATTGGTAACTCAAATGGAATAACAATTACAATCATGAAATCATAACTAACTCAAGATTAAGATTACAGTAAAATCAATGCCTATGAAATTTAATAAGTCTGGCAGTCATTTCAAGGTTAATTAAATCTCATATGTGATCCAGCTCAATGTAGTCAAACTACATCAGTAAATTCATATATGATGAAGATAAATCATTCAATGAATTTACTATAGTCTAAACATAAATAGAGCATCCAACTCTATTTATCAACTGCAAACTAAATTTATTTAATCATAAGATAACTTGTATTTATGTCTTCTGTGAATCCATATGATGATCACATAAATACATATAATATGATTAAACGGACCTTATTCAATATATATTTATACAATTGAAAATATCTCAAATATTTTATTAATCAGAAAATAAATTAATATGCTTTAAAAGAGCATATAATCCCAACACTATATGTCTAATTTAAGTTTGGAAAGTTTCATATTAATTAAACTTGTAGTTTATTTTAATGATTTTTCAAACTCTACTGCCTTTTGCAGCAAGTTATTTCGATTGAACTGTTCACTTACTTTTGATTTTATAAAACACCAAAATATTGACCTCAAAATGAACTCAAATTTTAATATGTTGTTCATTCATATTTGTTCCTAAATTTTGAAAATATCATCCCAATATATAGAATATTTTAATTTTAATGAATTTCTAAAATTTTGCCATTTCTGTTATGGTTTTAAAGGTAGTTTTGACTTATATAGTTTAATCATATGAAGATGGTTGACTTTGGTCATAACAACAATAATGTTTATATTTTTATTTATTATGACCTTATGGGATTTTAAATCCTTGTTGTAGTAATAAACATGGACTGAACTTAGTCCACTTGATTTATTCAAATTGTTTCATGTAGGGAAGAATTGGATATCAACAAGTACCAAGGCAAAGGAAATGCATGGTCGTCTTGTTGGTTAGGGAGCAGGTATCAAAGACAAGGATGTGTATGTTTCTCCAAGTGGAGGAAGTAACTTGCAACAATGTGTTGATTTGGAAGTAAAAGCAAAATATTTAAAGAAGAAAGTGAAGAAGTTGAAAAGAATAGTGAAGCTTATGCTTGTAAAGTCAAGTGCACAAGAATCAACTCTAAAGGTATAGATTTTTAATTTTCATTTTATTAATAAATTATTAATTGATTAATTTATCTCATCAATGTCAGTACTTTTATTACATAAACAAATATGTGTTGTGTTTTGAGTTCTCATGAAAAAATTGATCGGGGGCTTGTCATTGCTCTGTTAGTTGATAGATTGTGAGTGAGAAAATGATCTCACGTGATTATGGCCTAGCTTACATTGTCGATGGCTGGGGAATGATTTTTTGATTTTCTGAAATGGAGACTATGTATATATGCAGTGGAAGTTTAGAGTTTTCATATTGTGTTAATCTTGAGAATATCGGAATAAAAGAAAATTATAAATTCATGTTGATCCAATAGAATGTTGTAAACATAGGGTGTTAAAACTCTTTGATTTCCTAGAATACTAAGAATTAACTAAACTCAAAAACTGAAAATATTATTGAACTCAATCTACCTTCAAAACCTATAAGGGAGGGTTATTTATACTACTAGTAATTATCCTAAACCATAGAGAAAAAGAAAATAAAGTCTTAAGCTACAAAGAAAAAGAACAATAAACTTTAGACAATAAAGAAACTAATTCAAGTATGATAAGAATTTCTAATCTGTACCATTCCCCCTAAGATAGAGAGAAATCACTCTCGAATGTAAATTGTCAGTAACAGAATATCCATCATGATCACCTCTAAAAGGAATAAGACGCTTGACATTGAATACATCTGCAATGTGAATATGACTAGAAAGCTTCAGTTTTGTAGGCATGAGGATTTATCTTCACTATAATTTCTAAAGGTTCGATTTTCTTGGTAGAAAGCTTGTTGTACTCTCGAATTGAGAATTTATCTTTGGTTAGAACAACCCAAAAAAGATGAACTTGTTTTTGGTTAGGACAGCCCAAAAAAGGTGAACTTGTTTTTGGTTAGAACAACCCAAAAAAGATCTCCCACCTGAAATTCTAAAGATCGATGCCTTCTATTTACCTCAGTTTTATAAGCTTCTCTTTCTCAGAGACTCATGTGTAGTTGTATGATTTTTTTTTAAGCTGCTCAATAAAGTCTCCTGCCTTGCTCCTTTTGCGAACTAAATTTGGATATGTAGCTAAGGCAATAGGTCCTGGAGGCGTATATCCATAATTCACCTGAAAAAGGACTTAAAACCAGTACTATGCTTAACAGAATAGTTATAAGCAAATAAACTTGGTATAACTTTTAATCTCATGTCTTCAAGTTATCGCCAACTAGACTATGTAGATGATTTCCTAAAAAGTAGTTGACAACCTTAGTTTGACCATCTATTTGTGGGTGATAAGCACTTTCAAATTTAGGTGAGTGTTTGTCAACTTCCATAATATCCTCCATAAATGGCTAAAAAATCATCTATCTCGGTTAGATACTATAGAGAGCTTGGTAAACTGTGCAATTTATAGACCTTTTTAAAGAATATCCAAGCAACAATCAAGACATCTATAGTCTTTATGCACGCGATAAAGTGAGTCATTTTCTAGAATCAATCAACAGTGACAACTATTGAATCTATACCCCTCTGAGTATAGGATAATCCTAAAACAAAGTTCATGCTAATGTCAGCCGAATGTTGTGTTGGAATTGACAGCAACATATATAATCATGTATTATTTGCAGTACCATTGAAAACCTAACACATACGACAAATCCTGACATAGTGATAGACATCACACCTTATAATAGCAAAAAATAAGTGTTGATTATTAGAGTCAAAGTTTTATCACAACCCATATGCCTGTCATAATCTAGTTCTGCAACGATCTTTAGTCTAGTCAGGAACATATAATTGATTACTTTGAAAAGGAATCCCTCATGCAAATGAGAGTCTGAGTAGAACTCTACAACAATGTCTTTTAATAAAGGAGCAAACAAAGGATCAGTAGCATATAACTCTTGAAATATATCAAATCCAAAGACTTGATTATGCATTCATGTTAACAAAAAAGATCTCAGAAGTATGTCTTATCACAAAAGTAAACTATTAAAGGAATGTTGTTCACATGGTGCGTTGATGAGAAAGCTTATCTTAACTATTAAGATGTTTCAATGTGGCATGATCAGTGTAGAAAACAAAGTCTCAATGAATCAGACACCGACGCTGATATTGTAACACTTGGACCACTGTATAAAGCTCCATATTATAAGTGTTGTAACATGCCTTTACTTTGTTCAACTTCTCGCTGAAAGAAGCTATAGGTTTACTTTACTAGATTAGAACTGCTCTAATCCCTATTTTGAATGCATCACAATGTATTCTAAAAGTGAGAGAAAAATATAGGAGGGCAAGTACTAAGGCATTAGTCAATGTTTCTTTGATAATTTCAAATAGTTTAAAAGCTATTCTTGCCCAAGAGGATTGTCCTACTTTCATGCAATCCGTGATTGGTGTCATAATAGTACTGAAATGAAGAATAAATCATCTGTAAAAAGACGCCAACATATAGAAACTTCTGACTATAAATAAAGCAGTTGATTGTGGCTACTCTCGAATAATATTTATTTTCAATTGATCAATAGATATACCATCCTTTGATGCCACATATCCTAAAAATAATATTTTCTTTGTCAAAAGAATATACTTATTTACTACAGTATATAAACTTGTTGCCTTTAGAGTTGAAAGTACTTCTCTCAGATGCTGCAAATATAATTCATGGCTAGTACTATATATAAGTATATCATTGAGGTAAATAACCATAAACTTTCCAATGAAAGGACAAAAAAGTTAATTTATAACTCCCATAAAAGTACTTGGAGCTTTAAATAAGGCAAATGGCATTACTAACCACTTATGTAACCTTTTGAGAGTTTTAAAGGTTTTTTTTTTCCATTTATCTCTAGGTCAGATCAGAATATGATGGTAGCCACTTTTCGAATCAAGTTTGGTAAAAATTATTGTTCCACTAATATGATCCAATAAGTCATTGAATCGATGGATTAGAAGATAATTTCGGACTGTAATTTTATTGATAGCTCAACTGTCTACACATATTCTCCAAAAACCATCTTTCTTTGAAGTCAATAAAGAAGGGATTGCACAGGGACTAAGACTTTCACAAACAAATCCTTTTCATAATAACTCTTCCACTTCCATCTCATTTCCTCATGTCCGGTAGGACTTATATGATAGTGAGGTCGATTTGGTAATGTAAAATCTGGTACCAAATCAATTTGGCGTTATATATCCCTAAGAGGTGGTAAACCTTGTGGTAGCTCATTAGGGAACAAATCTTAAAGTTCTTTTGGTATAGGTTTCACAGCTTCAGATACCCTTAAATTATTGTGGCTCTCATTTCCTAATAAAACACAAGCCCTCTTTGTCTTTGTTACAACATCTAGAAATTGCTTCTTACTTAACTGAGAATTATCCAACTCTTGTTTGAGAGTCAGCATGAGATAAGTTTTGATCATATTGTTAGGGTCTGCCCAATAATAGATGACAGGCATCCATAACTACTACATCTCACATCAAACTCGATCTTTATAGAGTGATCTAATAGATAAAGAAACTAAGCAATGTTTAGTTGCCATTACTTGATTTCCTTTCTTCATCCATGTGAGCTTGTATGGAGTTTGATGTGATTATGTATTCAAGTTTAGTTTAGTCACAATTTATTCTAAAATAACATTCTCACAACTGCCTAAGTTTATGACCACACGACATGCTACTGTGTAAGTTGCCTAAAAACTATTTTGACGCAAGCATTTGTCCTATATATATATATATATATATATATATTACTTTTGAAATCCTTTTTAATTTTATTAATTGAGAATGTGAAATCTATGAATAATTTGGTATATAAATAATGGAAAGAAAATGAGCAAGTATGATTCTAAAGGAAATAAACCGTAGAATTTTGAAAATATTAATTGTTACAACATGTGTTTTTTTTAAAAAAAAAACTTTGTATGATAAAACTTCTCTATAGTCATAATATTGGAACTAATCTATTTTAATTAGTATGAGGAAGTTATACCTTAATAAAGGTGTAATAATAAAATTGTTGTTTTCACTTAAATATCTTTAGTACAAGTGATATAGAGGTAAAACATGCACTACGCTAATTAAATAATGGAGCATATCATACCCAATGTATACATTGATAAAAGAAGCACTTAATTTTTTAAGAAATTAATACCTGGATTTATGTAGCATCCGGAAATGGAAAGTCTTCTTTAAATTTTAAAAGTTTGCATTCCCTTTAAAATTTTCTCCTAAAGGTAAATCCCATAAAAATTG
>NW_006262022.1:13438207-13451408 GCF_000493195.1 Citrus x clementina
AAATAAATTATTATCCCAAAATAGCTTTTGAAAAAAAAATTGTTTCATCTTAAACCGTTACTATAATATATCATATATTTTTTACAACATACAAATAATTATTACTAAGTGGAGGGTAAATGTCTTAAGATGTGATCTAAAAAAATGATAACTTATAACAATGTGAAATATTTTTATTTATAACTAACCTAAATTAGAACTAGAAAATTTTTTATTATATAGATGTTATACTTATATATAGTATCACTAGAGATGTTTTACTATAATACTACTAACGATAGTATAATATATTGACATATTTTTCTTTAAATTAGAATTTTTTATAATAAGTTAAAGTAATAATAAATCTCTTATACAAACCCCCTTACAAGGACGCCACAGTGAGGCCATGGTATGTTTCATAGCAGAAAAATTTATCACTTTATCCATGAGGAAACGACCTACCAAACAGAAGTGGGAGTCAATTCTCTCATTGCCATCATCAATCTCCTCATCACCGACCACAATTAATCCACCTTCCTCCTCCTCCTCGATAGATATATTAGCATACCCTCTATTAATATCGTTCTCCATTGTGGCGTCATTAGCAGCCATCGTGAAGAAGAAAGAAAAGCCAAACGAAACTGAGACTTCACAAAAAAATTGTCATGCAGACAAGACGACTAAACTTGTCCCAAAGACAAGACATCTCCAATTTATCCCCTACTCTTTTTCTATTTCAATTTTTTCATGAAATTAATGTTAAATAGTTTTGGAACCGGGCCCTTGGACATTTGATCAACATATTTTAATTGTTAAACGACTGGAAGAGAATGAGCAACTGCAAAATATTCCCCTCTTTTTCACCTCATTTTGGATTCAAGTGTACAACTTACCAGTTGGTTTCATGTCGGGGAAAATCTTGAAGGATATTGGAAACTACATTGGAGTTTTTGTGGAGTCGGATGAGAATAATTTGATAAGTATTTGGAGAAATTACATGCGAATCCGGGTGACTATTGATGTGCGGAAACCTTTGAAACGAAGAATGAAGCTGAAGAAGGCAGGTGATGATTGGTTGTGGATTGATTTTAAATACGAGCGGCTGCATATTTTTTGCTTCATTTGCGGATTACTGGGACATACTGAAAAACAATGCCCCAATTTGTATGAATTCCCGCATGGTGGCCTAGAGAAGCCTTATGGGCATTGGTTGAAAGCATCGAATAGGAGATCTACACTGAATTCCGGTGATCGTTGGCTGCGATCGGTGCTACCAACACAGTCCGAGAAGGAAAATGGAAACTCCATGAATCAAGCAGCTGCCATGCAAGTTTAGTCGGGTAATACCAATATATCCGGAGTTGCCGTGTCAAGTAGCATGGCTATTGGCAAAAATGTGGGGATTATAGTACCATTTCTGAAAGTTAGTGAGAAATTTAGAAAAGGGAATAATTCCAATGGAAAGTCAGCAGAGGAGCCAGCTCATTTTAGCGGGGAAAAGGAAAATGTGGAAGAAATGGAGATTGGGCTTGTTGTTAGCGAGGCCAAAAGAAGGAGATCACAAGATATGACTCAACTCAATGTGGGCCTTGATGGGGAAGGCACATTTCAGTCTGGGGATTTTCAAGTGGGCTCAAAAAATGGACCAGCGGTGGGAGCTGTAAATCAGGCCTACCGAGATCAATGAGTACCTTAAGCTGGAACTGCCGTGGGTTAGGCCAACCACAGACAATTCGGATGCTAGCAGAATTGGTCAATAATAAGAAACCTTCATTTATTTTTCTTATTGAAACTTTGTGTAGTAGAAGCAAATTAGAAAGCATTAAACGACAATTAGATTATGATGGGCTTTTTGTTGTTGAAAGAGTGGGCTGGAGCGGTGGTCTTACGCTTTTATGGAAGGCTCCTAGTAGTGTTAATCTTTTAAAATATGCAAATAATTTTATTGATATTGAGGTGGAAGTTCCGGAGCTAGGAAAGTGGAGGTTGACTGGTTTTTATGGGTTTCCTGAGTCTAGCCGGCGCCGAGAATCGTGGGATTTGCTCCGTTTACTGTCGGGGTCGTCTGCTCTCCTGTGGGTTTGCATTGGTGACTTTAACGATTTACTAGCGGCAAATGAGAAACGAGGCAGAATTGCACACCCAAATTGGAAGCTGGTGGGTTTTCAAAATGTTATTGCTGATTGTCAGCTGATTGATCTTGGTGTTATTGGCTACCAATTTACTTGGGAAAGGGCTAGAGGAACTGATAATTGGGTAGAAGAAAGGCTTGACAGAGCCTTTGTGTCTGCATCATGGCTCCACCGATTCAAGGATGCAAAGGTATACAGTCTAGAATCTACTTGCTCGGATCATCTTCCTATTCTTTTAGATCCTAAACCGACAGTGCCAATTTTGAGACAAAAAAGATTTCATTTTGAAAATGTGTGTTTGCGGGAGGCTGATTGCTGTGATGTTGTTCGGAAGAACTGGCTTTCCTCTACTGGTAGCTCCATTCAACAAAAAATTTTTTCTTGTGGGTCTGCTTTGACGGAGTGTGGTGGATGGTTAGCTCAAGATTTTCGTAAACGGTTGCTGGAGTGTAGAAAGCAAATGGATTTGTTTAGGGGTCGTAGGGATTGTGAGGGTATAGCTGAGTTCACGAAGGCAAGAAGCCACTATAATGAGTTGTTACATAGTCATGAAGTGTTTTGGAAACAGCGAGCAAAATCACTTTGGCTAAAAGAGGGAGATAAGAACACTCGCTATTTTCATGCCTCGGCTTCAACACGGAAATGAAAAAATTTGTTTGGGAACCTTCGAAACAATAAGGGTGATTGGTGCACCAATTCGGATGAGGTGGATGAGTTGATCGTTGATTATTTCTAGAACTTATTTCAATCTAATGGAAGCTCTAGTGCTGAGGTTATTCAATGTGTGGAATCAAGAATCACGTATGAGTAGAATTTAATGCTCTTGACTCCTTTCTTTGCCACGGAAGTTAAGGAAGCACTTTTTGCTATGCATCCTGACAAGTCTTCCGACCCGGACGGCAAGAAGCCAGCCTTTTACTAAAGATTCTGGCACATTGTCGGTGAGGATGTGGTTTCGGCTTGTTTACAAATTGTGAATGATTGTTCTTTTCCAGCGGGCTTAAACGACACTTCAATTGTATTGATTCCAAAGAAACAAAAGCCTAAAATGTTATCAGACATAAGACCAATTGCTCTGTGTAATGTACTTTATAAAATTATATCCAAAATGTTGGCTAACCGTATGAAACTAGTTCTTGATTTCGTTATATCAGATTCTGAAAGTGCCTTTGTCCCGGGTAGAGCCATCACAGACAACATAATCATATCTGCTGAAGTCATGCATTTCTTAAAGTGGAAGAGGCAAGGAAAACATGGAGTTGCTGCTTTGAAAATAGATATATCAAAGGCATATGACAGGATAGAATGGAGCTTCCTTCAAGCGATGATGCTTAAGCTGGGGTTTGATACCAAATGGGTGGATTTGGTTATGCTTTGCGTGTCCACAATCCGATATAGTGTGCTCCGAGAGGGTAGAGAAGTTGGGCCAATAGTCCCTTGTAGAGGTCTTCGCCAAGGAGATCCATTATCTCCGTATCTGTTTATTATATGTGCGGAGGGTTTAAGTTCTTTATTTAGAAGACAGGAAAGGAGTGGCTTACTGCATAGGGTTAGAGTTGCGAGAGGTGCTCCCATGATATCTCATTTATTTTTTGCCGACGATAGTTTCTTTTTCTTTAGGGCAACACACAATGAAGCTTTGTTGGTTAAGCATATATTGTCATTGTATGGTAAAGCCTCTGGCCAGGTGGTTAATTTCAGCAAGTCATCAATTTCGTTCAGTGCTAATGTAAGTGAGCCCAAAGTTCAGCAGATGTGTGAGCTTTTGGAGGTTAATGTAACCACTAACCATGGAGCTTATCTTGGTCTTCCGTCTTTTATTGGTAAGAAGAAAAAAGAGGTGTTCCAGTATATTCGAGATAGGGTATGGAAGAGACTTCAAGGGTGGAGCTCGAAAATTCTCTCTCGGGCTGGAAAGGAAATTTTACTGAAGACGGTAGCTCTTGCAATGCCTAACTATGCTATGAGTGTTTATCTACTACCAAAAGATTTGTGTAGAGAGTTGGAAGGAATAATGAACTCGTATTGGTGGCGTAACAATCACAGGGGTGGCAAAGGTATTAATTGGTTGAAATGGGAATATTTGTGCAATCCAAAATGGCATAGTGGTCTCGGTTTTAAACAGTTGTACTCTTTCAATATTGCGCTGCTAGGGAAACAATTATGGAACATTTTAACCCGCCCTGATTCTCTTATGGCTAAAGTGCTTAAATCTCGCTACTTTCCTCGCAATTCTGTCTTTCAAGCTTCTTTGGGGCATAACCTGAGCTTTGTGTGGCGGTCTATTTTAGCAGCCAAGGATGTGGTAGTGCAAGGTTGTAGGATGCAAGTTGGCAGTGGGCACAATATTTCCATTGGAAATGACCCATGGCTTCCAAACAGTACTGATGGTTTTGTTTCTATGAAACTCAATGAGGAGCTTGCTGCAGCAACTGTTAGCTACTTGATGATGCCTAATCAACAGATCTGGGATTATGATGCTGTGTCGGACCTGTTTAATGCAAGGGATAAGGCGTTAATTTTACAAATCCCTCTCAGTTCCCGAAGAGATAATGATGCATGGTACTGGCAGGCCAATCCTTGCGGATGCTATACGGTATGTATATGTTATAAGTTATTAAATCCTATTGTATTTTATTCATTTGATGGTGTGTGGAGGAAACTGTGGAGATCGAATGTTCCTAGCAAAGTTAAGAATTTTATTTGGAGGGTAGCAAAGAATGTATTGCCTACTGCAGCTAGCTTACTATCTAGAATGGTGGATATTATCTCCACATGTGCTGTGTGTAACGCCAATGAGGAAACTGTCATGCATGCTTTAATAGAGTGCAGCTTTGCCAGGTCTTGTTGGTTCTCTTCTCCTGTTGGTTTTGTTGGTACCTGCACTTCTTTCTTAGGTTGGCTGGAGCACATTTTTACACGCTGCGGTGAAGATGATTGTAACATAGCTATGATGATTTGCTGGCGAATTTGGATCCATCGAAATGATAAAATCTGGAACCAGAATAATGGCTCTGTTCAGCAAGTCCTTAATTTAGCTGGCCAGTTTCTTTATCAGTGGCAAGCAGCTAAGAAGCAACTGTACTATGTAGATGCTGAGGTTCATAAGGTGGCTCATGGGGCTGTGAGCTGGGAAAAGCCTGAGGTTGGTTGGGTTAAGTGCAATGTAGACGCTGCTGTCTTTGCATCTCAGGGAAGGATTGGGCTTGGTTGTATCATTCGCAATTTAGATGGTGGATTTTTGGCTGCAAGATGTGTTGGCGGGTTTGGAACATTTAGTGTGAGGGAGACTGAAGCTCTTGGTATTCGGGAGGCTCTTAACTGGCTAAAGGAGTACCAGCTTCCATGTGTTATTGTTGAGATGGATTGCCTTCAAGTTTTTCAAGCTCTGACAGAGGGTTTTTATGGACCCAATGGCTTTGGCCTCATCATTGAGGATTGCCGGGAGTTAGCTCTAGCTATAGGAGAAGTGAAATTCTCGTTTGTTCGTAGATCAGCAAATTTTGCTGCTCACTCTGTTGCGAGGGAAGGAAATTCTATGACAGATTCTCGAGTGTGGAGTTTTGTTCCACCTTGCTAAACAATTTGTAATTTTTTTTTGCTTAATGAAATTCCTTTCAAAAAAAAAAGTTAAAGTATAATAACATTTTTAGTCCCCTAATGATTTCAATTTACTGCTTAAATATATAAGTTAATTATTTTATAAAGTAAGTCACTAACTCAAATGAAAAAAAAAATAATTGAATTAGGGACATACTTAAAATCAAAATAAAAACTATATATTATTATAAAATTAATAAAACATAAGGGTGTATCAATGATTTTTTTTAGCAGCCTAATCTAGCCTATAATTATCGATTTGATACAAATTCTTTATTGATCTTGTGAACGCTAAAAAATTATAACAAAAGAAGATTAGGAAGAAGATTGTAAGATGTATTTTATTTTGTTTTTGATTTGATGTGGTCGATGAAGTAATTGATACAAATTATGGTTAGGATCAATGTCGTTGGGGGATTTTTTTTTTTTTTTAAGCAAAGAGGTTGTTGGCTTTGTCTGGTTTTGATATTTTATTTTATTATTTTTGGTACCAAGTTAAAAATGCCCTTGAATTTAGGGTAAAACTGTCATTTACTTGGATTTTGTTACATATTATAATGATGCGTTTACTAAATTGGAATCAGAATGGGTTGGAATCGGAATGGGCAGGAATGTGAATGGGCTAGAATGGGAATAAAGAATGAGAATCAAAATAAATTGTTTACTTGAAATGTAGGAATCGAAATCGGAATGAGCTGGATTGCCATTAATGTGTTTACTTTGTCTTGGAATCGGAATCGGAATGAGTTAAATTGTAACAAATTACTAAAAAGTACTTAATAATTATTGTCATAATTATTATTAACTAATATATTAATTAATTGTAAAAAAACTTAATTAATTAATTATAATAACTATATTAACAATTATTATAAAAATACATTAACTATTAATATTAATATTATTTACTTAATTAAAATAATATATTAATTATTTTATAATAATTATTGTGATTATTTATTCAAAAATTATAATTATTATAATTATTGTTAATAATATATTAATTTATTAATTAGTAGTAATAATTATATTATTTATTTAATTAATAATATTAATTAATTAAGTTTAATTAATTATTATTAATAATACATGAATTAATTATAATATAATTATTATAATAGTATATTGATTAATTAATTACAATAATAATATATTAATTATTGTGATTATTTATTCAAAAATAATATATTAATTAATTAAAATAACAATAATAATAAATTAATTATTGTGATTATTTATTCAAAAATAATAATTATTAATAATATGTTAATATATTAATTAATAGTAACAATTATATTAATTACTAATAATAATAATATATGAATTAATTATAATAAAAATATTAATAATTACTATAATAGCATATTAATTAATTAACTATAATAATAATATATTAATTATTGTGATTATTTATTCAAGAACTATGATTTTTAATAATTATAGTTAATAATATATTTATATATTAATTAATCATAATATATTAATTAATTAATTATAATATAAAATTAATTAATTATAAAAGAGGACAAAGTGGGCATTTTTAATTTTGAGAAAGGGCAAAATGATCAATCCTGAGAATGAGAGACTCATTCCCACCTCCCCCATTGGAATCAATATCCCATTCCCCATTCCCAAATAGTGGTGGGCCCCACCATTCCGATTTTGATTCCTACTTCATATTTACGAAGTAAACGTCGTCAGTTATTTCGATTTCAGATTCCGATTCCCCAATCCTCAAAGTAAATACACCATAACTGTATTAATATTTTGGTAGATGATTGATTCATATTACAAAGGTAGAAATTTGAATAAATTCAAAATTATGGTGCAAATAGACCTATCCTTAATTTCATTCATATACACTTTTTTTTTTAATTCTTCTTTGAAATCTCAACATCATAGTGTATATCATTTTTTTCAATTATTTATTTGATGAAAGAGCATGTAAAACAGATATAAACATGCAAAATCTTGGATTTGATTGAAGGTTGCACTAATATATAAAGCAATTCATAACGTATTAAGGCTCCGTTTGGTACAACTTATTAAATAGAACTTATAACAGTAGAGCTTATAGCAGTAGAGTTTATACTTATAGAGCTTTTGGACAAAAAGTCATTGGATGTTTGGTTGTCAATAAATAAAAATACTTTTAAACCATTAAACTGTGTGATATTTTTTATATAATATATTTTTAAAAAAGCTCTATAACCTCTACTTCCAAAAGCTCAAATTTTAGACTTTTGCTAGTAGAACTAAATAAATTAGCTTATTTAAGCTAAAAAACTCTACTAAAAAAATAACCAAACACCATAAAAAATTTTAAAAAATACTTATACGATTAAATAAGTATTTATGACTCTTAAATAAGCCATACCACACTGAGTGAACAAGGGGTGGGCATTAAGGTTTTTGGTTTGCAATCCGGGTTTAACAATTCAACCCAAATGGGTCAGAAAATTATTTTAGTTCAGTTCAGTGGGTTCAATTTCGGTTGGCTTGGCTTCATAATTCGGTTCAATTTCGGGTTGTTAATTTCAGGTTGCAATACAGTTTGGATTACAAAATGGTTTGGGTTTATAAATCGGGTTTGGGTTGATACCGATCAATTATAATTTACTGCTCTCCTCCCAATTACATGCTCTTTGCTCTTCAATTCCTTTGCTGCAAATCATTAACACACAGCCCCAACAAACTAAATTCCTGTTTTAGTGCTATTTTTGATTTGTGGCAGTAAGGGAATGTCTACAACAAAATCGTCGAAAGTAGAATTTGGAGTTTCAATTGAGAATAGGATTAGCCGATTAGCTATACGTCATAGTCATTCTTGGGCAAGAATTATAATATTGTATCATATAACCAACCGAATTCTAATGCTTTGTTTCTCTACATAAAACGTACACACGTGCACACTATAGAGTATATACACAGGCTGTGAGGAGCTAACTTATCATGAAGAGTTGACGGCGGGTTGCGACGATGAGCTGAAGTCGTGGCCAATCTGAAGTCGGGGGCTGCGATGGTGATTTGAGAGAGAAAGGA
Source organism: Citrus x clementina (assembly GCF_000493195.1). Lineage (NCBI taxonomy): Eukaryota > Viridiplantae > Streptophyta > Magnoliopsida > Sapindales > Rutaceae > Citrus > Citrus x clementina. Next base: position 13,446,964 of record NW_006262022.1, read on the forward strand.
GTTGTGAGCCGAAATCGTTGGTTGCGACGGCAATTTGAGAGAGGGAGAGGGAGAAGGAGAGAGAGAGAGAGAGAGAGAGAGAGTCGTGAGCTGAAGCTGTTGGCTGCAACTATAAGTTAAGCTAACGTGGAGCGGCGTAGACGAACTGCCAAACCGAGAAGGATAACCGTACGAGAGAGGATGCGGCTGTTAGGGTTTGTTCTGTTTTGTGAATTTGGAAATTTGGGGATCGAAGTAATGGGTTAAGACAACGAGACGCGGTATGCGTGGAGGATGATCGACAGCTGTTAGGGTTTGAATTTGGGTTGGGGTTAGCTGATTGGGTTTGGGGCTTAGTTTTGTCTTTGTGAAATTGTTTTGTGATCTAGTTTTCGTGCTGGACTGCTGCACCTAGTGGCCTAGTGCAGTGTGCTTACTTTTTGCCGTTTTCATGCGTTTAACCCGAACGCCCACCCCTTTTAATGAACAAACAAACCTCCCTATATATTATCAAAGAAATTATAACGTAATTGCTTTGATTAGAATTAGAAGTTATTGATCGTAATGAGTTAGTAATTAAATAAAAATTAAATAATTATGACATACTGTAAGACTAAACACTGGTCTATGTAGATCTGTTCTTAAAATAGAAAAAAATTAAGAGTTTTAAGAATTATAATATGGATCAGTTTTTAAAATAAGTCTTTATTAGGTAGAAGATACTTGTTGATCATAATAGTGGATGAAGTAATTAAATTTTTTGTATAGATTTTTAAATTTGTAAATTTACATACATGATGAAATCTAGCTTTTTTTATTCCCTTAAATTAATGATGAAATCAAGCTCATTTCGTCCTTGAATTGCAAATTCACTTAGTTTAGTCTTTGTTGTTCTAAGATTTTGAAAAGAGTGATGATATCTTCACCCCACATTTTTTTTATAAATCCACCCCATTTTTAAAACATAATTATTAAAACTGCACATTATTTTTAAAATTTTCAAATCAAGAAGAACTTTGGAGAATTAATTAATCAAATTTATCTTAATTCACTTTTTTGTTACTTAGATTTTTTAAGTATATTTGATTACAAAGATTGCTTTGATATAAGTTTAAATTGACTATTTCACTCTTACAAAGTAAAATTATCAAGAATTTACTTTAACTTCAATATTTTTCTAATTTGTACCAAACTCATTGTTTCTAATACTACTTTATTAATATGATTATTATTTTTTAATTAAATTAACATAGTGTTTTTATGGCACAATTCTCATATCAATTATTAGATTGTCAAATTTATGTTATTTACACATAATGGTAGTGAAATAATAATTAGGTTTCATTTAAAAATATTAGATTATAAGTCGCAAAATTATATACTTAAATTATTAGATACAATAACTAGATACAATAACTCATGTTTTATGAGGATAATTTTATCTTTTTATATTATAATAATAAAATAATAAAATAAAATATATATTAAATTTTATGATAAAAATGGTCAAAAAACCTAAGAAAAAAATTAATAGAAGGATTTAATTGATTAATTGTACAAATTTTTTATTAATATATATTTTTTAAGAATATTGTGAACTCATTATAATTATTTTCTAAAATTGAGTGAATTTACAAAAATAGTGGGGTGAAAATATCCCCATCCCTTTGAAAATTCCCAACCCCGATACTGGATCATAACCCTTCATCAAGTATATTTATTTGCCCCTGTAGGCCATATGCTGCGAGTTTATGGGTTAATTTGTTACTAGCAGTTAGTGTAATTTAGGAAGACCCATTATAGTGGGTCCTTGTTAAGTTGTTATCAATACGCCGGTAAATGAATAAAATTATTTCATTACCCCTAATGTTATTAATTCTACTTTACAAATGTGATTATAAATACATAATTGAACTAAAAAGTATTTATTTCCGGTGGTGATATCTCATGAAATATATTGTTGAACATCATAGGATTTATTCAGAAGCATTAAATTATATAAGTTGTAAACTAAATAACTGAAATATTATGGTACAAAAACAGACTTTTTTTTAATAGTTTGAGCACTTTATTTTGTAAGGATAAAATAGTTAAATTATCTTTACTTTACCAACTTTAACGGTTAATGATGCTCAAAGAACCTAAGTAACAAAAAAAAGGGAAAAATGTTGATATTATTGAATTAAACTAAACTCATTTGGTTTAATTCGAATTCAATTTTAGTTTGATTTCAAAAGTTTAAAACCAATCAGTTTGAATATAGTTTAATTTGGTTGAGTTTTGAATAAGAAAAGCAAAATCATTAAAAAAATATTGACATTCAATCTTAGTTTTAAACCAATTAGGTTTGGTTGAGTTTATTTGTTTGTTTGTTTTTTAACAAATGGCACCGCTAGTGAATTTCTAAAAAACTAAAAGAAAAAAATGATGTAAATTGATAATTAGTCCCACACTTTTTGATATTATCACATAAAAGTCTAGATAAGGAAATATGATTTAAATTTTAATTCAGAATTTTTAAATGTGAACAAGTCTAAAAAAATTTTAAAACTGTGCCATTCTCTTTTACGTTCAATTTTTATATACATTTACGACATGTTATCAACACAAATTTGCTGAACTAAGAGGGTAATACCGAGACATCGAGGTGATACTATTGCTGAGATGTACAGGATTGTTTTGGTTGCTGGCCATGATATGATGACCTGTTTATAAGAATTCTAATTTATAAATGGTTGGTTTTATAATATGGCCTAAAATTATTTTGTTTCAATATGGCCGGTTTAATTACTTAATTTGGATAAAATGAAGACTTATTTTCCAGTGAGTGCCGATCTGCCCGGAAAAGCAGCTCGTCTGTGCCGCTTGCGCATGAATGACATGAAGAAGAGAAATTATTGGGTCCACATATTTTTCGTATTTGTAAATATGGCCTTTAACTTTGTAGCTTTTTATATAAGTCCTGGACTGAAAAGTGAAATCATGACGCGTGAATCGTGATTTGTAAAAACCTCCCCGAGGTTTGAGGCTGTTAAAAGTAAACAACCAACAGGCCAAGATTGTTTTATTTTAAAAAAAATCTCCTATCTTCAATTAATTTTTTTATTAACCAATAGTTGACTTTAAAAAGATAATACTACCCCTAGTAATAGTTTATAGGCCTGACAGAACTACAAAAAAAAAAAAATGGAGATTCTTAGCGCGAAAATCACAATTCTATTTTTTTGACATTTTTAATTTCAAATATTTACAATATTGTAAGTAAATAAAATGACTACTTTATCCCCTTTAAATCATTGATATTTTCTAAAGAATAAATGTTCGCTTAGTCCGTACATGTTGATTTAAATGCCGGTTTAGTCCGCACATATATTAAAATAATAACTCAAAACACTCCTGTAGTTAAATATATTATGTTTTTACCTACACTTTTTCTTTTCTTTTTCATTAATACCCTTCCAACAAGAATACATTAATTAATTTATCTATAAAAAATAAAATAGAAAATTAACCAATAAATATCAATAGAAAAGAACTAGTATTTTTGCACCTATGTAACAATCTTATCAATAATTATTTATAACCAACTTAAAGCAATGTTTTTTTTTTATAAGTAAAGCAATGTTTAATATTCTTAGAATAATCTTACCAAAGCAATGTTTAATATTCTTAGAATAATCTTACCAATAATTATTTTATAAAATTAATTCTAAAAATAAAACAATGATAAAAAAGTTTGAACAATTTTAATATTACTTGTAAGGTTAATTTGATAAATTAACATTTTTTCTTTCATTAATATCCCAAAAATATTGTTGTAAGGGTGTTATTATAAAAGAAAAGAAAAAGTAAGTGTAGAAATATAATATATTAAACGACAAGGGTAGTAAATATAGGAAGTAAATAGATACTTTAATCAAAATGTAAGGACTAAAAAATATTTATCATTTCTTAAATAAAGAAAGTCAAGAGTGAGTTTACAAAAAGTTCACCTTTGAAACATAGAAATCCGTGCTTGTAGGCGGACGACAAAGCTCATTGTGGTACATTGTGAAGGATAAAGACGGTGGTTTGTAAAAACAATCAACAAAGTAACTTTGCAGAAATAAAGATTGGAAACAAAACATAGTTTACTAATTCATATTGCACCAAGCTCTCGAAAGAGCTTGAGCAAGAGAGGAATTGAGAGCATTATTTAAAAATAAAAAATTTATTTCAAACACCTTTTAGACCCAAACTTCTTTTGTAAGTTTGGGGTTTTATCTCTGTCAAGCATAGTAACTAAATTGACAAGCTCAAGGCAACAAAAGTTGCAAAGTCTTTGATAATCTTACGAAATGTCAATAATGCCCCCAACAACTAAAATAGCTACAAAACGGAGCAAAAACATAGTTTTTTTTTTTCTAAATATAACGATCTTAGCATTTACTTGCCACAGAAGTGCAAAGTCTTGATAAATTGTAAAA
>NW_006262022.1:13451508-13490833 GCF_000493195.1 Citrus x clementina
TATCTGTTAGAGATGAAATGACTTTTATCTGTTAGTTAGTATGTGATTTGTGTTGACTGCTTTCTTTGTAGGAAACGTTAGCATCTGCTGAGGAGCTGGAATAATTTCTCAGTCATGCATCTCAAATGGTTGCACTTGACTACATTGTATCTGTCGAAAGTGACATGTTTATTCCATCATACTTGGGAAACATGGCAGGGGCAGTTGAAGGTCATATGATGTTGAGGTAACTAACATTACTGCTTAAATTTTGAATGAATTTTCTTTTATTCTTTTGTTAGATTCCATTTATTGCATATTATGAGTCTACACCAAAGCCATTATGCTGAGTATTGGATAATCAGGAAAATATATTTGCATAATCGGGGCTGGCTTGTTTATTGAACGCATTTTTGTTTTTAGGCAATGGTAGAATAAGATCACAATATCTTGTAAATTCCTAATTCTTTGCTTTTGCATATTTTCTCTGATTGAACAATCCCTAACAAGATCAAACACAAAAACAAATATTTTTGAAAAAATTGACCTTTGGTGAATCTTCTTTAGAAAATATAATTAATGTTGATGGAGAATAAATAATCTAATGAACAAATTAAATCCATATAATATTCCATGTATGTGGTGTCTTAACAAAATGTTTGCTGCCAAGCATTGGCTTTAATGTAAATGACTTTGTGACTATGCTTTATGCTTAAAATTGCTCTTTACTTCAGCATCAAGATTAGCTAATGGCATTTTAGTGTTGCAATAATCATTTAAATCATGGACTAGATTATTTACAGTACATTGAAATTAATGAAATTTTTTTAGTTGAGTTGAATTCTTTTCCAAAAAAAGAAAAAGAAAAAAGAAAAAAGAAAGAGTTAAATGAAGTACAAGTATTGATTATTTGGTTATGCAAAATAATTTGATAACTGATGAGCTCCCAGCTGAGCTCGCTAAACAGGTTGCTTTTGTTGCTGGTCATGATGATGAATCCAAACCCGTTTTGCGAGTTTTCACTCTTTTAAGATTTGGTTTTTTAGAAAACATTTTAGTTTTTTGTTAACATTTTTTTAATAGGTTTTCAGGATCGAGCATGATGACAGAAATAAATACAAGATTGTAGCTGGTGATGGTTGATTCTTAGAGTAGTTTTTATTGTAAACTCCTTACTCTTCCGAGTTTGACACAATGTTTTCATGTAGTTCTACACAATGTAATAAATTTTTAGATTATTCAATGAATATTTCAATTCAAGTTCCAACTTTAAATTTCTATTTCTTTTTTTTAAAATTTTTTTCGAATAACTATTAATACTATGGTATTATTATCTTTGCAATACCCTTGTGTCAATATTTGTTTGATACCATAGTATCGTTATATATGTGTCCTAGAATAAAAATGGTTTTGGTACTATAGTGACATAAAATCACTGATACTATTTTCTAGTATCATTGTGATACTGGTATGGGTTATGATGACACCAAAGTTCAGTGTCAGCGAAATATATTGCAGACACTAAAATGGTATCAGCAAAGACTATTTTTATACTAGTGGATTAATTTTAGATTATCTTCATCGTGAATTGACTATTTTCAAATCGGCCCCTTACGTTTGAAGCATTAATTTACCCCTCATTTTTGTTAGGAAGACCAAAAAAATTCATCAATCTTGTTTGACCAAATATAGTGGTAATTTTAGGCTCAAAAGTAAGGGAGTGAATTGAAGACAAACAATTCACAAGAGAATAATTCGAAATTTATCCTAATAATAATGATGATGGTGACGACGACAACGGCGATGATGATGATAATAATAATCACAAAAAACTTGTTTGCAGAAAGCGTTGGTGGCATTGATAGCACAACTACCAGCACAATAGCAACAACAATCAGTAGCAGTAGCAACAACAATGACCAGTAGCACAAAAGTGACATTGACCAATAGTAACATAATCGACCATGTGCAATAGTAAGGATAAAATAGTAGAATCAACGACGTCAAGAACTAGATCTGTTTTTTTTTTTAATTTTTGAATTGAGGATAAAACGAAAATTATGAAAATTTAGTGGGGTAGAAATGACAAACCTGAGAATAGAGTTCTAAGTCCCAATCTCCCTTTGGGAATGGAAACTCTAATAATAATCATCAAAATTGTGGATCCTGTAGTAATTTTATTCCGACTCTAACTTCAAATTTACAAGTAAACACATTATTTATTCTATTCCAGAATCTCTATTCCTATAAATTGTAAGTAAACATACCATGAGTGTTTTGTTTTAGTACATAATAACTGCATTCTACGTGGTCACGTGAGTTGAAATTAACTCCAAATTGATAAATTTAACATTAAATTTGAGAATCTAAAATGTAACGTTTGTGAATTTTAATTTGAAATTTTGACAGTAAATAGTACAATAATTGCTACAGTGGTTGTACAATTGTACTATATCTAAACAAAATCCCTTATACTTGGAGCATTGAATATTAGGTAAGGTTGTTTATAGGTTGGATTTTACAGATTGGACATCAATCAATAGTTGATCTATAATTTTGCAGACTATAAATTTTCAATCCAATTTACAGATTGATAAATTTAATCAAAATCTAATATATATGTTTGTAGATTAAATACAAATTTGACCCAATTTATATCCAATCGAATATTTTATGAATTAAAAGTTTTTAATTTTGTAAAATCCACGACCTAATTAAATAAAAAATCTAATAGAAAAATAAATTTACTACCAATAAAAGTCAAAATTGAATAAGATTTAAATAAAATTAATTGTTTGAATATTGCTAGAATAATATATTCAAACTTTCAAAATATAACACACCCAAAAGAAAAAAAAAATCTCATTTGTTTTGATCAATATATGGAATTCACTAAAATTATGAATTCAAGTCTATAAAAAAGTTGAAACTTGAGAGCTTGGATGATTTGTCAAAATGTCCACCTCCAATTTGTATTTTGTATTTTAACCCGAACAAAATAGATATAATTGAAATAAATAACAAATAAAAATATTTTGTTTAATAAAAATTATTGATAAATATTTACCCCTACTTACTATCCCATCAAATACTATCAAGCCTCATGAGATATATTCTTGTCAACTCCCAAAATCTTTGTACATGTAAGACAATAGAAAAATTTCAATTTGAAAAAAATAGAATAATAATACAAATTTTAACTTTAGAATTTTTATTGTTTAGGACGTTATATTTGTTTATTAATTATTTAATTATTTTATATTTTATATTATTATTGAATAAGATAGATGTTAGAGTGCAATTTATGCACTAGTTTTGCATTGTTTACTTCCCTCAATATCTATGTTTTGCACTTAATAATAATGATTTACATGTGTTTTACTTTTGTAGGTGCAATTCTATTGATTTGTGATAAAATTGAGCTATAAGATGATGTTTAAAGATGATTGTTCTCTTGGAGAAATTTAGAGCGTCAGAAGAACTGTATTGATAAGGCGTGGGCACGTGTTGTCAACTACGGACCTGCAGTTTTTAGTTTAACGTGTTTTGTATTTTTAGTTATTTTTGTAATTACGCATTTAATATTTCAGATATTAGTATTTTATTTTAAATAGAACTCTAAAAGAGAAGAGAGAGAGAGAGTATTTAAGGGATGAATCTATTGTGAAAAGGGGAGAAGGGAGAAAAAAAAGAAACCCTAGATCTAAACTTTTCTCTTCTCTCTATGAAGAACTAAACTTATTTTTCTGGTTAAAGGTTAATGAAGCTTTGATTCATCACTATTGTGAGATCTTTCTTATGCTTTAATTGTTTTATTGCTTTTTGGGTATTTGTTTATTCTCTGAATTATTTTCATGATTATGTTTGTTAATTAGATAACTGGCTACTATTTAATTATCAACTTAATCTATTGTCAATTAAAGGATTCATCGTATGAAGATTTTAATGTTTGTGACAAATAACATAGTAGTGAGTTGTGTTATGAGAAGAAACAATCCAATTTAAATGAATCATCGTATGTGTTGATTAGGATTTGGGTCTCTCTGGTCTTTCAGGCTGTCAATTGATTAAATCCTATGATCGTATCTAGGGTTGTCTATTGATTAGGAAAATAACCAACAGTCGTACCTTGGTTATCAACTAGTTAAGGAGAGATTGGCTATTAGAGGGTCTCAGTAGCTATAACCGGTTTATTCATAAGTAATAATAATCTATATTTGAATCAATGATCAGTAGTCGAATCAAGCTGAGTTAATTCCTTCAACCAGAACTTTCTCTAATTTGAATTACAACTTTAATTTGCATTCTTGTTATTTTAATTTGATTTTTATTATTGTCAACAATTCCCCCATTTTACGTTTTACGTTTCAAAAGGATTTAAATAATTACCGATCTCTGTGGACACGACCCTGCTCAATCACTATACACAATTTATTTAGAATAGGTATTTATTTTTGGTGGCTTCGACAACCATCAAATTTTGGCGCCGTTGCCGGGGATTGGTGTCATTTATTTAATCATTTTTACGTTTTACTTGGTGTATGGTTCGTTCTTCTCGTATAGGTACACTTTCGTTAGATCTGAAATTGAGAAGACAACTCGCCAGCTGAGACAGCAGACGAAGCGAGCTAAGCAACGATCTTTGTCGCCTTTGCTTTCTGAAACAGATACAGTGCCTGATTTGGTTGAATCATCTAGCGATTCATAAGAACAAGTGATGGATAGAGCTGCACCTGTAGAAAGAACTCTTAGAGAGTTAGCTGAACTAGACTTGAATCAGCAACCACTCTGCATTCATTATGTAGACTTTGAGGTAAATTTTGAATTAAAGTCTGGTCTTATTCATTTATTACCCAAGTTTCATGGTCTTGCAGGTGAAGATCCTCATAAACATATCAAGGAGTTTCATATTGTGTGTTCAAGTATGAGGCCACAAGGCGTAACTGAAGAGCAGATTAAGCTGCGTGCTTTTCTGTTCTCTGTAGATGGGCTAGCTAAAGACTGGTTGTACTACTTGCCTCCTGGATCGATTACAACATGGAATGGTTTGAAGAAGCAGTTCCTTGAGAAGTACTTTCCTGCTTCAAGAGCTGCCAACATCAGAAAGATATTTGTGGGATCAGACAACTTCCTGGGGAGACTTTGTATGAGTATTGGGAGCGATTCAAACAATTGTGTGCCAGCTGTCCTCAGCATCAGATTTCTGATCAACTTCTTATTCAATATTTTTACGAAGGACTGTCATTGATGGATAGGAGTATGATAGATGCTGCTAGTGGAGGCGTGTTGGTGAACAAGACCCCTACTCAAGCAAGAGAGTTGATCTCAAATATAGCTGCCAATGCACAACAATTTGGCAGCAAGCAAGATCCCACTTCAAGGAAGGTGAATGAGGTAAATATTTCTTCTGTTGAACAACGTTTAGATAAACTTACTTCTCTTGTGGAAAAGTTTGTTGTAGGTAATGTCCAACAGGTGAAGACTTTTGGCATTTGTTACAATATGAGTCATTCAACTGATATGTGTCCTACACTTCAAGAAGAACCTGTTGAACAAGCCAATGCAGTTGGAGGATTTCTAGGCATGCCTCAGAGGAGGTATGATCCTTATGCACAAACATACAATCCGGGATGGAAGGATCATCCCAACTTCAGCTATGGAGTTAGGCCGTCAGGATTCCCACAACAGTATCCACCAGGACAACTAGCACCTCCACAATCAAACTCTAAGTCAGGTATATCTCTTGAAGAAATTGTTAAATCACTTGCGACTAACACTCAACAATTTCAGCAGGCAACTACAGCAAGCATTCAGAATTTGGAGAACCAAATGAGTCAATTGGCGACTACAGTGAGCCGTCTGGAGTCTCAAGTATTAGAGAGACTGCCTTCACAATCTGAGGTGAATCCAAAGCAAAACGTCAGTGTTGTCATCCTTAGAAGTGAGAAGGAGTTACAAGAGCCTAGTAAGAAAGTGACAAAGCATGTAGAAGATGAGCTTGAGAAGAATGAATTGATGCCTAAATCTTAAGATGCGCAACCCACCAGGGCGAAACCCCTACCTATTGTGATACCTCCTCATTTTCCAAGCCGGTTTGCAAAATCCAAGAAGGAAGAACAAGAGAAAGACATCCTTGAGACATTTCGTAAGGTTGAGGTAAATATTCCTTTATTAGATGCTATAAAACAAATACCTCGATATGCTAAAGTCCTTAAGGAACTTTGCACCTCTAAGAGAAAATTAAAAGGAGATAAAAAAGTTCACATGGGGGAGAATGTTTCAGCAGTTCTCCAAAAACAATTACCTCCTAAGTGCAAGGATCCAGGTATGTTTACTATCCCTTGTAAAATTGGTAGTGTTAGAATTGAAAAGGCTTTGTTAGATCTAGGAGCTTCTATTAATGTCATGCCTCGTTCTATTTATTCATCTTTGAATATTGGTCCATTAAAAGAAACTGGCGTGATAATTCAACTAGCTGATAGGTCTAATGCATATCCTGATGAGGTATTACAAGATGTCTTAGTACAAGTTAATGAGTTGGTTTTTCTTTCTGATTTTTATGTACTTGATATGGAAGAGGATAACTCCTCTAATTCTGTCCTAATTTTGCTAGGAAGACCTTTTCTTAAGACTGCTAAGACTAAAATGGATGTACATAAAGGGACTCTCACTATGGAGTTTGATGGAGAGGTTATAGAATTCAATATGAATGATGCCATGAAATATCCTAGTGAGGAACATTCGGTATTTTCTGTGGATGTTATTAACCCTATAGCGCATGAAGTTTTTTATAAGAAAAAGACGAAGACATTTCATGATAGAATGATTTTGAGAAAGGAGTTCTTTGTTGGTCAAAAAGTTCTTCTTTTTCATTCTAAGCTTAAACTTTTTTCGGGTAAATTACGTTCTTGCTGGGTTGGACCTTTTGTTGTTACTAATGTTTTTCCTCATGGTGCAGTTGAGATTCGGAGTCCGACATCTGACAAAGTTTTTAAAGTTAATGGTCATCGCTTAAAACTTTTTATAAAGGTTTTTCAGTGAATATTGTGAAGGATGTGGCTCTCGAGAGTCCTATTTATAGAGATTGATACATAAATGTGTCTAGCCAAAGACATAAAACAAAAGCGCTTTTTAGGAGGCAACCCAAATGATTTATTTATTTTGGTTTTTGTTATATCTTCTTTTAATTTTGATTCATATTTTTTTTAAATAATATGTTTGCTTATTTTGGTCAGAAGAAATTTTTTGATAAGGCGTGCCCACGTCTTAACTAATAAGTACTTCTTTAATTTTTAAAATAAAATAGTTTTAAGGTGTGCCCACGTGCTTATTAGAAAAGTGCTTCTAAAAGTTTTAGTGCCTCAAAGTGATTCATCACTAAAAAAAAAATTATTTATTTATTTATTTATGTTTTTTTATTTTCCTTCTTTTCTTTCTTTATATATATATATATTTTTTATTTATTTATTTAAAAAATGAAAAAAAAAACAAAAATCACAAACCACTGTTCACAAATCCCTAATTTAAAAAAATTTACTGCTGATTATCGTTTTCCCGCAGCAACCCTCAGCTCCAGCGAGCAGAACTAGCAGCAGCCGCATCAGTCCCACCTGCAACGCAGCCAGCCCACGCGCAGCAAGCTCCAGCCATCACCATCACGCAGCGCATCAGTCTCGCGCGCGCAGCGCAACGCAACCAGTGCAACCAGCAGCGAAGAACCAGCCCCAAAGCGCAGCATCGCGCAGCAAGCTCCAACGTGCAGATCCACCATCCCCAGCCCGCGCGCGCAGTGCAAATCAACCCAGCAGCGCACAACCAACGTCACCAGCGCGCACAACCAGCCCCAACCCACGCAATAAGCTCTAGCCAAGCAGCAAGTGTAACACAACCAGCCTACGCCTTGTATTCCAGCCGGGTGAATCGAAATCCATGAGTGAAATTATTGTAACAATGCCGAAGAGGAAAGCATCAACTTCCAAGTCATCTAAAAAGACACATGTCGCAAAGAAATCCAAGATTGCCGCTCCCACTACGGTTCCATGGAACACAGTTTTAGATTCACGCCAAGCTATGAGACAAATATCGAAACATGGAAAAGGCATGAGTGTTTTGCCACTTGCGGAATCCAATCTCAGAGGGTGCCTCGCATTCACGACTCAACAAGAGAAAGAAAGTTTACTGAACCATGACCCACTTAACCTCCAAAGAAGCTCTATGCTAGAAGTGGTGCTACCTCTGATGACGAACTTGACGACGACACTGCTGCCTCGCCAACTATTCCTTATACATCCGCACCACCTTTGAGCATTCAGTTAGAGAAAATGGAGCACAAGATGGAGCAGAATTCGGCCGCATACTTCGAGAGTATGGGATTTATCCCACCACTTCCGCCAAGCCCATAGATGTTATGAGGATCAAAGCTCACAATTCAGGGAAGTTTTTGCCTTTAATCTTTTATCCTTATGCTTTAATTTTTATGTGAGCTTTGATTATCTTACATTGAGGACAATGTAAGTTCTTGGTGTGGGGGAGGAATTTTTGCATTATTGATTTCTGAAAATATTATTTTCACTCAACTCATTCTTAAATGATTTTGGAGTTAGTATGCTTCATATATTATTATTTTTCTTTTCTTTTCTTTCTCACTACTTTTTTCCCATCTATCTCAAATTATTCATATCTATTTTTATTTTACCATATTCTTTCATCACTCACATTTTATCTTTCATTTTTTTATTTCTACATACATCTTTCTCGCTTATAATCCTTTTTACCTTTCCTTTTATATATCACTCATACCTTCTTCTCATTCTACACCACTATTGATGGTTGATTCATTTGAAGAGTGTACATGATTTCATGGCAAATTTACCAACTTTGTGAGGATTTGAACTTATGAGCAACCACTTTGCTCTAATTATTTTTGTTATGTGAATATCAATCTTAGTTTGTTTATTCTAGAACTTACTTTGTTATGCATGTTGAAGCCACATTACGGGATTTTATGCATTAAAATGATAAAGGCAAAACCACTTTCCATTTTTCTATTCTCACATTTTTTTTTCTTTACCCAAAGACCTTTACTTGCTATCTTTGTTTGAGCCTTAACCATTACCCATCTAATTCTCTCCGTCTACTTAACCATTTTTCTTCTTTTTGAGCCTCAATTTAAGGAGATTTTTGGACTCATTGTGTGGATATATTTTGTATATATTTTGTTGCTTTTTCTACCTTGTATTAAAGTTTCTCAATTAGATCAACAAGCATTATGCTTGAATTAAATTGTGCAAGGTTTGTTTCTTTTGTTTGATTCAAAAAAAAAAAGAAAAAGAAAAGGAAAAAGAAAAAAAAAGAAAAAGAAAAATCGAAAAAAAAGAAAAAATGTTTACATTCTTGGTGACTTGAGTAGAAATAAGCGTTTCGATATCATAAGGTTCATTTAATGAGTTCATTCTTCTCATTTTGATCTCTTTTTCTTTCACAAACCTTTCTTTTTCATTTAACCCATTTAACCCCGTTACAACCTTTTTAAGACCCTTAGATTTTTGCATTTAATTCATGTTTTGTGGATTGAGATGTGATATATAAGCAAGCTTATGGTAATAGCATTCTTTGATTTGATTTGAGTGCATAAATGACACCCTAAACACTTTGAGTGCATGGAGTGAAGTCAATGAGAGGGCCATTAATTCTTTTTGCACTTGAATTTTGAATGGATCTTCTTGGTGGTTGAATGTTTTTATTCTAGCTTATGAGATTCTATGCTTTAAAATCCTTGTCTCTCGACTGTTGATCAACTTAAATTCTTGAGGTATGCTTGCTTAAGATTGTTTTTGGATGAGTTGAGATGAAAATTGAGTGGAGATTTGGGATTAGGCTTGAGTTATATGCTTGAGGACAAGCATCATCTTGGTGTGGGGGAATTTGTTAGAGTGCAATTTATGGACTAGTTTTGCATTGTTTACTTCCCTTAATATCGATGTTTTGCACTTAATAATAATGATTTACTTGTGTTTTACTTTTGTAGGTGCAATTCTATTGATTTGTGATAAAATTGAGCTATAAGATGATGTTTAAAGATGATTGTTCTCTTGGAGAAATTTAGAGCGTCAGAAGAACTTTATTGATAAGGCGTGGGCGCGTGCTGTCAACTGTGGACCTGCAATTTTTTTTTTTTTGAAAAGAAACTTCTATTAAATCAATAAAGAAAAAAGGTAAATCACTTGTGAAGGGTATGAACCCTTCCACACAACAGTCTCGCACTTCTCTAAAGCTAACTTAGCTAAAGAGTGGGCAATAACATTACAAGATCTAGGCGTATACTTAATACTAACACGTTCGAAGTTTTCCGCTAACTTCTGAATTTCTGAAACAACCCAATAGATCTCGGATCTGCTGCCCTGCTTGTTGTTAACTAAATTGACCACACCTTGAGAATCTGATTCCACGATGACAGCTTTCACTTGTGCATCTCTCGCCACAAGAAAAAAGGTAAATACTTAATACCCCATTCTATAGCTTCTGCTTCCGCATAAGAAACATCTTCGTGAAACTTAGAAACCTTGATAGCAGCTGCTGTAACATGCCTTAAAACATCTTTGATTACTGCCCCCAGCCCTACAATGTTCTTTTCGAAGCTGATAGCTGCATCAATGTTTACTTTGACAAAGCCATCTTGAGGGGGATTCCATGTCTGGGGAGGTACCCTCTGCTCTGTTTCGCTGCAGGCCTCAGCTGGAGAATGCACCTTCTTATAAGCTGCAATCATAGCTTCAGCTTTAGCTACCATGATCTGGGGGGTCTCCCTTTTTCCTTTGAAAATCAACTGATTTCTAGCATTCCATTTTACCCAGAAAATTGTTACCAACAGCTCCAGGTCATCTCTCATTCTCATTCTTTTCATAGCATGCAACAAGCTTAAAATATCTTGACTGTGAGCTACATGAATGTCATCATCAAAATGGATTAGCTTCCATACCTTCTCAGCCGATTTGCAGGCCACTAAAGCATGAAAGACATTTTCCATTCCCATTTTACAGACTTGGCAAGTGGGTTCCTAGATTATTTTTTTCTTCCACAGATTCTCAGCTGAGGGGAGTTGGTTTTTGGCTGCTCTCCAGGCAAAAATTCTAATCTTTTGAGGCAAAGCAAGGGACCAAATAATATTCCACTCATTTTTGGAAACCACTGAGCTTGAAGGCATGGCTGGAAATTTTATTTGGAGGGTTGTCTGGTATCCACTTCTAACCGAGAATTGGCCATTTTTTCCATAATGCCAAATCAGCTCATCCTCTCTTGGTCTTCGAGGCAGAGGAATCTTAGTAATTAAATCAGCATCTATTTTGTCAAAATGCTCATAAATCCTCTTCTCATCCCAATAGTTTGCCTCATTGATTAAATCCGAGACCATAGCATCAGGAAGCAGAGATGGCTTAACCACTGGCTGGAAAGTTGAAGGTTGTGGGATCCAATTAGCCTTATGAACATGAATTTTCTGACCATTGCCCACTCTCCACCTAGAGCCCGAGCAAATAATTTTCCTTCCCCACAGAAGGCTTCTCCAAATATATGAAGGGTTTGAGCCGAGTTTAGCATCCAAGAAATTTTTTGACTGGAAATATTTGGCTTGCAGGACCCTTGCCACCAGTGAATCTGGACATTGCCGAATCCTCCAGCCTTGCTTAGCTAGAAGGGCTCGGTTAAAGCTTGAAAAGTCATGAAATCCCATCCCTCCCAAACACTTAGCTTGGCTCATATTTTCCCACTTCGCCCAGTGAATATTCCTCTCTTCCCTCTTGGAGCCCCACCAAAACTTTGCCACCATTTTTTTAATATCATCACAAACACCCATTGGAATTTTAAAAACGCTCATTGCGTAGGCTGGGATGGCTTGAACAACCGCTTTGATTAAGACTTCTTTCCCTTCGCAAGAAAAAAATTTATGCTGCCAGCTTGAGATCTTATTGGAAACCGTCAGTTTGATGTCATTGAAAAAGCTACTTTTCTTTCTCCCGATCATAGACGGCAAGCCTAAATATTTTTCATGTCTCGACACAATATTGAGTTGAAAGAGATTCCCAATTGCCTCAGCTTGATCTTGTTGTACGTTGCCACTGAGAAACAGAGAAGATTTCTTGAAGTTAAAAATCTGACCGGAAGCTGTGGAGCAGCTCTCAAGGATCCTCTTCAAATTTTGACAGTCGGTCATGGAAGCTCTACTGAAGACAAGGCTGTCATCAGCAAATAAAAGGTGCAAAATCTTAAAATTATTTCCAAAAGAGAGCCCATGAATAAGTCATTGTTGCTCAGCCTGCTGCAGCAAAGATGAAAAAGCCTCTGCACATGTAATAAACAAATATGGAGAGAGGGGGCAACCTTGTCTTAATTCCCTTTGAGGTTTAATTAAGCCATTCACTGAACCATTTATTAACACTGAAAATGTAACCGAACTAACGCACCCCATAACCAAGGTAATCCATTGATGCGAGAAGCCTAGTTTTTTCAAAGTTTGCTATAAAAAATTCCATTCCAATCTGTCATAAGCTTTACTAACATCTAGCTTTAAAGCAATTAATCCATTTCGCTTGCCTTTACAATGCCTTATCTTGTGCAAACATTCATATCCAACTATTATATTGTCAGTGATCAACCTATTGGGGATGAAGGCACTTTGCGACAGAGAGATGATTTTGTGCAAAATTAGTTTAAATCTATTCACAACTGTTTTAGCCACAATTCTATAGATAACATTGCACAAACTAATAGGCCTAAAATCTGTCACTTTCCTAGGCTTTTCGATTTTTGGTATCAAAGCAATGTAAATGTGGTTTAGGGGGCCTATAGTACCTTGTGAATTGAGGATATGCAGACAAGTGGTGAGCACTCCCTCCTTAACCGAATGCCAATGCTTTTGGTAAAACACTGCTGGCAAACCATCCAGCCCCGGAGCCTTCCTTGGGCACATTTGACTCAGAGCTTCCAAGACTTCCTCGGCTGTAAACGGTTCCCCCAAACTCTCATTCATGCTGGCTGAAACTCTCAGAGTTATTCCTTCCAAGGCTGCTGCAATTTGATCTTGGCTCGGCTGGGTTGATGTAAAAAGATTGGTGAAATAGTTGCAAAACTCATGCTCAACTTCATTTGGCTTCTCAATCCATCTCCCGAAATTATCTTCAATCCCCCAAATTCTTTTTTTTTTCTTCTTGCCGTCGCTTTGCCGTGAAAGAATTTTGTGTTTTTGTCCCCCTCCTTGAGCCAATCTACTCTCGAGCATTGCTTCCAGTAGATTTCTTCATCTATGAGAATATTTTGGATTTGCTTTTCCACCTTCCGAATTTCCTCACCATTTACATATTGCACCCTTCTTTGTTTTAACTACCGCAGCTGATTCTTTAGCTTCTCCAATTTTCTGTCACGTTTTCTAAATTCCAGCTTGCTCCACCCCAACAGCCTACCCATCGAAGCTTTTGTTGCTTGTCGAAAAGATTGGGCTGTATCTTCACTGCTCCAATTTCTATGCAAACTCCATTCCTCCTTAATTATCTCTTTACATACATCATACGAGCTCCACATATCCTCATAATGGATTCGCGAAGAATGTCTACCCCTTTGGTTCATGCCCTCCCTTTTCTCTTGAATAGCCATCAACACGGGACAATGATCCGAAGTCCAGGTGTCCAGGTTGCTTGCTTCACAGTCCACAAATCTGTCACTCCAAGCTTTAGAGCAAACAAATCTGTCCAACCTTTCTTCCATGAATCCCTTCCCATATCTTCCATTATTCCAAGTAAAATCATAACCCCGATACCCAACATCCTTTAAGCCACAATCTCTCAAAGCTTCTTTGAACTCATTAATTAAATTCACGTTCCTGTCATTGCCGCCCCTCTTCTCATCTGGATGTAAAATTTCATTAAAGTCTCCACAACACAACCAAGGGCTAGAAGATAAAACCGCCAGCCGCCTAAGGAGCATCCAAGTGTGTTTTTTATGACTTATTTCCGGATGGCGGACCTGCAGTTTTTAGTTTAACGTGTTTTGTATTTTTAGTTATTTTTGTAATTACGAATTTAATATTTCAGATATTAGTATTTTATTTTAAATAGAACTCTAAAAGAGAAGAAAGAGAGAGTATTTAAGGGAGGAATCTATTGTGAAAAGGGGGAGAAGGGAGAAAAAAAAAGAAACCCTAGATCTAAACTTTTCTCTTCTCTCTATGAAGAACTAAACCTATTTTTCTGGTTGAAGGTTAATGAAGCTTTGATTCATCACTACTGTGAGATCTTTCTTATGCTTTAATTGTTTTATTGCTTTTTGGGTATTTGTTTATTCTCTGAATTATTTTCATGATTATGTTTGTTAATTAGATAACTGGCCACTATTTAATTATCAACTTAATCTATTGTCAATTAAAGGATTCATCGTATGAAGATTTTAATGTTTGTGACAAATAACATAGCAGTGAGTTGTGTTATGAGAATAAACAATCTAATTTAAATGAATCATCGTATGTATTGATTATGATTTGGGTCTCTCTGGTCTTTCAGGCTGTCAATTGATTAAATTCTATGATCGTATCTAGGGTTGTCTATTGATTAGGGAAATAACCAACGGTCGTACCTTGGTTATCGACTAGTTAAGGAGAGATTAGCTATTAGAGAGTCTCAGTAGCTATAACCGGTCTATTCATAAGTAATAATAATCTATATTTGAATCAATGATCAGTAGTCGAATCAAGCTGAGTTAATTCCTTCAACCAGAGCTTTCTCTAATTTGAATTACAACTTT
This sequence comes from Citrus x clementina, assembly GCF_000493195.1. NCBI lineage: Eukaryota > Viridiplantae > Streptophyta > Magnoliopsida > Sapindales > Rutaceae > Citrus > Citrus x clementina. The sequence continues at coordinate 13,466,275 of NW_006262022.1, forward strand.
AATTTGCATTCTTGTTATTTTAATTTGATTTTTATTATTGTCAACAATTCCCCCATTTTACGTTTTACGTTTCAAAAGGATTTAAACAATTACCGATCTCTGTGGACACGACCCTACTCAATCACTATACACAATTTATTTAGAGTAGGTATTTATTTTTGGTGGCTTCGACAACCATCAATATAATATGGTGTTAATTTAACTACATTAACTTTTTTTTGTATTTGCAGATTTCTGCAGACTTACAGAAGAAAATTCATAACTAATCCACCGACTGTAAATTTTTAAATTTTTAGTTTTAATGCAATTCGCTAATCCAAAAATTATATTGTTGCAAATCAAATTTTTGTGGGTCAAAAGAATTAAATGGATCGGATTGATTTCGAAACACCCCTAAGATTAAGGGTGGGCAAAAACCCATTGCCCTTAAAAAATTTGACTTGGTTTTTAAAATAAAAAATTTGATCAGTTTATTTTAGAAAAAATTGAAAACTAAAAAAATTAGAAAATAGAACGAAAATTACAGTTTATAACTGAAAAATAAACCGAATTGGAAATCTGAACGAATTCAATTTGATTCGGCTCAAATTAGTACTTCTAAAAGATCGGAACCGACCCAAATAATTGTCTACCCCCACTGAATGCTTTCTAGTTTAATAGTCGCATAAGTATCTTATGCCACTGTATTGGTAAAGTTTATTAATGATGTTTAACTAATAGTCTTGAATCCAATCTTTCTCAAGATAAGATTGAGTTTATGTTATTTTTTTTTGTTTTTTTCAATAAGGAAAATTTGTATTCAAGCTTAAATAGAAAATTAATCAATAAGTTTGGCCAATGTCATACTTAAATTTGACTAGCCACAATATTAAAGTGTTTTTTAAATTGATCTCTTTAGACTTAAAACTTTTGACTGCTAACCTTATATATATATAATCATAATTAAATAGATGTAATGTTATAAGAGTAGGACTATTGGCACCCTTTAATTAATCTCATAAAACCTCTATTCGATTGAAATTATATTTAAAGACAACTAAGAATAGACAACTAAGGCACCCTTTCAGAAAGCCTTGAAAAAACTTTTCCTAAAGATGTGCCATTAAAAAATCTAAAACTTCATATTCTAATAATACCATTATTATCCTAGAACAGTCCCTTTCTTCTCCCTCTTCATTCAATTTCTATAGTTAAAATTTACAAAAAATGTTTAATAAATCATATTTCTCTCTCAATGTTTAATATATTGAGTCTTTTGTTTTTAATTAATTATATTTGGCTTATTCTATTTTTTTTTCTTTGAAGTTGCAGCATGTTATTTTCTTAAAAAATTAGTATTTTTTTTTTTGTGTGTGTGTGTTATTTTATATTGATGCTCGAGAAAAGGAGGGAAAAAATCAAGAGGCTTATTTGTAGCGCAAAACTAAGAATTGGTTGCAATAAACTCTCGTGTGTTTTATCACCATGAATCTGTAAACCTCTCTCCTCTCTCTGCAAATGAAGCTCTCTAGAGAAAGAAAAAGAATAAAGAATTAAATTTGTTCATTTTGAAACCTAAGGAAGTATGCTCTGCACTTGCCTTTTAATAAGGATCCTGTGCATCAGAAAGCTTTTGATCATTTTCTTATCTGGTTTGGTACCCTGTTTTAGACTAAAGGAAAGTCTGTTTTGGGTTGTATAACCCGAGCTGAAAAATGTTTTAAAGGTTTTTCTGATTCCCCATTTGAGTATATCGACGGGAAACCGACGACGTAAATTCCAGAGGTGATCCTGAATAGGCACTAGTCTGGTCTGCACTGTTGGATAACAAGTCACGTACCCTAAATGATATCAGAGCCATACCCATCCTTGAAACTTTCATGTTTTCTAAATCACCGTTTTCCTGACCAAAATGGTATAATTTAAGGCTTTTTCTATTTTGCTCTCTAGAACTTCAGGCGCAGAGAGAACTTCTCATTCATGGCTTCCACTTCATCTTCACCTCCTGTTACTCTTTCTTCTACTCTTTCTTTGCCCAGATCTTGCACTTCTCATAACACCAATAAAATTGAAAACCTTGTAGAATATTCTTATATCCCTGAATCAACCTAAATCAGTGAGTCCTCCTACCCTCTTATTAGCTCTTATCAGTTGTACAAACGACCTAGCTCCTTTACCCGCAGTATCCACACCCTCATCTCTACCAGACGCCCTTACCCTAAGGAATATATCCAGTCTTCCTGCCTGGATCAGTGTGCTCTTCAAGCCACCTCTGCTAAGCAATATGTCACTCTGGAGATTCCCTCCGAGTTACTCTCCAACTGAAAACGAGAAGGTTATACTCATCTTCATCTTGGAGGCATCAGATTAATCCTTACTCTTCATGGAAGAAAATGGTTACCGGTTACAGCTCGCCTTGCTATGCTTGATACCCGGTTTAAATAATACCAAGATGCTGTTATCGGCACTGTTCTCACCACCCTCCATGCAGGCAGTGTTTTACTTACCTTTTACCCAAACTTCAACATTTCTCTCTAAGATCCCAACTTGCCCACAACCTTGAAAGTTCAAGTCCAAATTCAAGGTGTTGAACAAATTTCTTCTGCCAAAATTGCCACCTTACACCACCAATTGGTCTATAGGCTTCAAAATCATGCCTTAGATCTACCCACTCCTGAACATCATTCTGATACCCTCATGGTCTTAGTCGAATCTGACCAAATCCCAACCATAATCCAGATCCCAAGACAAATTCCCCGTCATAAGCTCATCAAGCTTATGCCTCTTGAATGGATCTCCAACTATGAACAGTTCCATAACAATACAACTCTAATTCAGACCTCTAAAAGCATGTTTGAAAGACGCCAAGATAGAACAGTCTGAATAACTTTTAAACCACCTCCAAGTGCTCCACAAGAGCCTCCTCGGCTCTCCTTTACCTATTCTTCAATGATTACAGCTGTCCAGACAGCCCAAAAAGATCTGCCCATCTCAGGGTTCAATTCTGAAGGCTATCATGTTTATCCAGCCAAGCAAAATGACCATTTTCTATGGGATGCCCCTGGCTCAAGGAAAAAGAAACCTAAAAAGAAAAAACCTCCAGTTTCCTGCCACCACTACGATCCTAAACCGCCACAAGATCCTCCACCTCCACCAGCTCCATTACCCTTTTACCAAAAAGAACTCAAATGGATTGCAAAGCATTGCAAATCTGAGACTCCATCACCACTTTCACTTCCAAAACCCCCACTGGCTTGTATGATGTTTTCATCCACTTCTTCATATTATTCTTCCTCTTTTCCTCCTTTAGACACCCACATCGATTCCCAATGAAATGTTGTGTCCAAACCCTTTGTCCCTTCACCAATTACCCCATCTGGCCACCTCGAACCTCCCAAACCTTTTGAATCAGTCCTCAACTGGCAAACCCAAAATGCCAGAGCACAGAATGATACTTTGTTGAATATCAACTCCAAAGTTGAGAACACCAATTTACGAACTGAACAACTTGAGACAAAAGTTGACTCCATCTCTGCACAGATGCAGCAAATCCACCAAAATCTCCAGTCCCGAGTTACCCAACTCGATTATGAGTTACGAGCTATGCTTGCCCAGAGCTATTATGGCCCAGAATTTGACCAAAAGGAAAGGGAAATTAGACGCTTAAAAGCTGAACTTGCTCAGATTGAATCTGAAAAACAAAGACCTACCCTTTTTACCACGTCACCGCCTATCCCTTCCATAGGTCCAACTTATCATCCTTTTGCCTCTATGCTTTCACCCATTAGACAGTATGATCCTTCCAAGTTATTCTGAATGACCCATACTCTTTTCAGAGACAATCCCTTACCACCACCACCTAAGCCTAAACCAAAGCCTAAACCACAACCACGACCCGTTCCATTTCATTAGTCATCTATTACCATCCCTGGCCAACACTCTCCTGGTCATACTCCGGCATCGCCACTAGTACCTCCTCCACCAACTGAATCCCAACCACCATCTCAATCCAAAGATAAACAACCAATGCACCAGTTTAGTGCCCATACAATCGCCCACTCTTCTACCATAGATGACCAAACTTCAGATTCAAATCTAGTTGTTTCTGATAGCCATACTGAGACTGACACAGAATCCTCAGTCTCCACTAGTGATTCTGAAAAGTCCTATGCTGATATCACCAGAATCTTGATGGCCCAACCTGATCAACCTCCTCAAGGCCAAACTTCCCATACAGAACCATATGTTGATATTCCCTCAGAAGTTGAAGAAGAAATGCCTGAATCTTCTACCACAAACCAACCCCCTCCAGCTCAAGCCCATACCAGTTCACCCAGTAAAAAATCTTCAAATGGCCCATGGTTCACATTTGATGATCTTCCATCTCATAAATGACGTGATCGCCTTAATGAAATGTCTGCCTGGATTGACCTTCAAATGCTACGTCCAGGAGCCACAACTCAATCAATCCTTAGAGAGTTTGCTACTCGTTTTACGGGTGCTCTAAGAGATTGGTTTGATTCTTTAGGCAACTACAGACAATTGCAGTTTGTTCAATTACCAGAAGTCTCAAGTGCCCTTGCAGTTATCCATGATCAATTCCTTGGAGACCCCTCTGCAGTCTTTGAAGCTGCACGACGAGACTATCTCAACATGAAATGTTGTTCCCTTAGTGCTAAGGATCTTGATTTCCATTACAAGCGGATGTCTTTGCTATTTTATAAGCTTAATGGATTCAATGAACCGACATTAAAGCATGTCTTTCTAGCCTCTCTTCCAGATGAACTCCAACCCGACATCCAGCGACATCTCACAGCATCCAATCTTTCCCTTGGCAAAATCTTCCAGCTTGCCAAAACTTATCTCGATAAACTCTGCGAGCAGAAACAGTTTTTCAAAGAACTGTTGAAAGACAAAGAACCATTTCGGAGTGCTTGCAAAAAACCTTATTTGCAGATCAAATGCAAAAAGAAAAAGGATTGCGATTGTAGTCCTAAAAAGAAAAAGTATTTTAAGAAATTCAGAAATCCAGAATTTTCATCCAGACCTCGCCGATCCAGAAAGCCTTACATATTCTTCCGAAAGAAGTCATCTTCTTCCAGAGACTTTAAACGGAGAAAATCAAGCAGATGTTTCATCTGAAAGAAGAAAGGTCATTATGCCAAAGACTGTCCCAACAAGCGATAAAAATCTATTCTGTTAGTTGAGCATCTTCAAGCAACTACAGATTTCTCTCCAACAAAGGATGAACTGGAATTCTATTTCTCTGAACAAGATGAACCCAATGATGAAACAGTGTTCGCACTGCAGAACTCCTCTGATGATTCAGATAGTGATCAGTCCCAACTCATTTTCCACCAACAGTTACTGTCCCTTGACACTACTATTCCTATACCATCCATCAAACTCCAAATCTTGCCCTCGAAGTTCCAAAGGCCCATTCCAGCAATTGATCTCATCGACACTGGTGCCCAACGCAGCATGTTAAACCCACATCTTCTTCCACCAGAATACTGGACAGACTATGAAGAACATTTCAAAGCTGTCAATGGAAAACTCTTCACCACCTCTTTGATTACCAAAAAACCCATTGGTATCCAAATCTTCCCAAATTGTGTCATTTGAACCAAAGTTATCGGTTCAACCCTTCCTAATAAGGATCTCTTGTTAGGTTTTGACATCCTTCACCAGATCTAACACCTCCAAATCCTTCCCAATAGAATTCGAGTCAAGTCCATGTTCAAACCTTTCACAGACATTCTAAAACTCTATAATCTGTCTGAAACCCCTCAACCCTACCAGGATATTTCAACCAAGCTTTTGAGTTTCTGTTCAGAGTCTCATTCTGAGTTCACCCATCCAAACCCATTGTGGAAAAACAAGTCTTTCTTCATTAGGTTACCTTTCAAACTCAATGAAGACATTAACCCAACCAAATCTACTCACCCAGGAATGAGTCATTCTGATTTACTCCTAGCCCAACAAGAATGTTCCCAACTGTTAGCCCAAGGTCTTATTGAGCCCACAAATTCTCAATGGGCTTGCCAAGCCTTTTATGTTGAAAAGCATTCTGAAATTGTCAGAGGCAAGAAATGCCTAGTTATTGACTACCAGCCATTAAATATGTTTTCACAAGATGACAAGTTTCCCTTGTCCCGTCGACAAAGCATGTTTACTTTTCTAAAAAATGCCTAGATCTTTTTCAAATTCGATTTAAAATCAGGTTTCTGGCAATTAGGCATTGAACCCTCTGAGCGTTACAAAACTGTCTTTTGTATCCCAAATGCCCATTTCCAATGGACCGTCCTACCTTTTGGCCTCAAAACTGCCCCATCCATTTTCCAAAAATCCATGGTCAACATCTTTCAGCCTATTCTGCATCATGCATTAATTTATATTGATGATATTTTACTTTTTTGAGGAACACATGATGAACATCGTCAGCTGTTAACTCAATTATATGATATTGTCCAAAGTCATGGAATTATGTTATCGGCCAAGAAAAGCACCATTGCTACCGACAATATTGAATTCCTCGGTATGATCATAAAAGATGGCCATTATCAACCAGGAAAGCATATTGCCCAAGAATTGCTTCACTTTCCAGATCAGCAACTTTTCAAAAAGCAAGTTCAACAGTTTCTCGGCATCATCAATTACATCAGAGACTTCATCCCACATGTGGATCACTACACTCATCACCTTTCAGCTTTATTGAAAAAGAAGCCCCCAGAATGGAATGCTGACAACACAAATGCTGTCACTACTCTCAAGCAGATTGCGCAAAATCCGCCTCCTTTAAAGTTGATCACTGATGGAAAGCGCATATTGCAGACAGACGCAAGTGATGACTCATGGGGTGCCATCCTCCTTGAGGAGATCAATTGAAATGACCACTTTATCGCTTACGCTAGTGGACAATTTTCTGACACACAGAAGCACTACCATAGCGTGTTCAAATAAATCTTAGCGGTAAAGAATGGCATCAAAAAATTTGAGTATCATCTGATTGGACATCATTTTCTCATTCGTATGGACAGTTCAGCCTTCCCCAATATTCTCAATTTCAAAGGTAAAACTGTTCCCGAAAAAATGTTACTCAGATTAAAAGATGGTTTTCCAAATATGACTTTTCGGTCCAGCATATAAAGGGATCCCAGAACCTCATCCTTGATATGCTATCCAGACTCTCCAAATCAGAAAAACCTCTCACCCTGTTTTCCACTACATACCACTTTTCGATAATCTCCATGGCTACATCATTACCCCCAGAAGCTCTCACCAAGAAAACTTTTCCCTTTAACAAAAACTTCTCTTCTGTTTTTGCCATCCACGAATTTGGAAAGAAAGCTCTCTTTCGCTTCTTCATAAAAGCCTACCTTATCACAGAACCTTTTCCATTTTCCTCCTTCCACCCAGAAAATCTGTTCCTTACAGGTTTAACCCTTAATCCATCCAGAGAAACCACTGAAGATGTGTTATGGTACATCTGGTGCCTAACAGTCCTTTATGTCACTAAGTTAGTCCTACCAATTACTCCCACTTTGGAACATCTCTTTGACCCAGACAAAGCCACCTCTCTTACCTGGACATTACTTGAATGGTTCTCCCCAATACCATGGTGGAGAAAGAAGCTCCAACAATTGTCAGAAATTTATAACCTTGAACGTATGCCTGCCTCGGAAGCACAAATGTTTACCTCAGTCTTTATCATTCACAGGCCATACTTTCAACATGCAGACACAAAACTCATTTGGACTCAAGACCAGGTATATGAATAGTTCACTGCACCACATCTAGCTGTCATTGAAAATGAAATCCAAGATGTCCTTCACAACTACCTTTGCCAATTAAACCACCAACCTCCGCCACTTAAAGATATCTTCCACACCTCCTTAAGCCCACAACATGACCTCCTCATGATCCCCACTTCATCCGCCATATCCAAACCGAAATCCACGGGAATCATTATCAAGGAAGAAAAGCCAGACTACACTGACTTCCTTTTCCAAAACTCCCAAGACCCCTGGGAAGATTTCCTTCCCCTCAGCCAACATCTCCAACAGTTCCCACAACCATCCATGAATGAACCAGGATCCTCATCCCAACCTCCCAATGCTGACACAACCACTACACCCTCCAAAGTTGACAAAGCCACTCAAACATCACCAAGGCTAGGATACCGACGAGATTGTCCTTATCCCCCTTGCCGTGGTCCCCACTGTAAGCATCCAAAGCTCTCCAAGACCTTTTTCCCAAAATCCAACCGTGACACTGACCCCGATGAAACCGAAAGCTCATCCAAAGACGATTACATGAATCTCCACTCTCCATAAAGTTGTTTGTCTTGTTGCTTTCAATAAAGTAGTTTGTCTTGTTGTAATAATTATGTTTTACTTTATGGTTTTGTCTTGGCTTGCCTTACGCTTAGGCTTTTGCCAGTTGTAAAAATCTTTGTAAGCCTGCTTTATCTTTTGTCCATTTGTCCAAAAGTCTTGATCGATGGGCTTAGCTTTCTAAAAAGGTGTGCTACAGGTCATGATCACTTGAGAAGTCATGATCACTTGAGAAGTCATGATCAATGTTGTCGTATCTTTATCTTTTGCTTTTGAAAAAAGATAGGGGTCCTGTCCTATCTTCTCTGAGAATTCTCCTATATAAAGGATTCTCCCCTTACTTGTAAGATATAGAATATAGAAGTTTGAAGCAATAAACTCTCGTGTGTTTTATCACCATGAATCTGTAAACCTCTCTCCTCTCTCTGCAAATGAAGCTCTCTAGAGAAAGAAAAAGAATAAAGAATTAAATTTGTTCATTTTGAAACCTAAGGAAGTATGCTCTGCACTTGCCTTCTAGTAAGGATCATGTGCATTAGAAAACTTTTGATCGTTTTCTTATCTGGTTTGGTACCCTGTTTTAAACTAAAGGAAAGTCTGTTTTGGGTTGTATAACCTGAGCTGAAAAATGTTTTAAAGATTTTTCTGATTCCCCATTTGAGTATATCGACGGGAAACCGACGACGTAAATTCCAGAGGTGATCCTGAATAGGCACTAGTTTGGTCTACACTATTGGATAACAAGTCACGTACCTTAAATGGTATTATAATTAATAATCATTAGTGTGAATTTGATTTAAGTTTTAGAAGATGACTCCAACCCAAGTCTTGATCCTAAACAATGAAGTGAGAGAAAAGAGGGGTTTCATCATTTACTTACAAATGAAAATATTGTTCATTTAAAAAAAAGTATATTTTTAGTATCAATTGGGGTATAATTAAAAAGAGTGATGATACAACCACAAACTCTTGTATAAACTTATCTTGTACAAATTAATGTGGTATTAATTCATTGGTTGATTGAAAATATAAAATAATATAAATAAATCATGTGGACTGAGAGATATTTAATTCAACCAATTTTATCATGCCACATTAGTTTGTACAAAATAAGTTTGTATAAGAATTTGTGATTATATCATTACTCAATTAAAAAAAGAGTTTTAAGAGGATTTTGCAGGGTACCAATAGTTTAACTAATGTTATAATGCAAGCAGCAATTGTAACATATAATTGAGGCAGATCTAATTATTTTTAAAATTAGGAAACATCAAGATTCACGGGGTTGTAGCTAGAACATGGGAATATTAAAAAAGAAAAAAGAAACAAGAAAAAGAAAAAAGAAAAAAGGGATTCGTGCAGTACGACTGTTACTTTAGACCAATTTGCTGTAGGTGAGATTAAATTCCAATTTCCAAATTTAAATGCGTGCTGCAGCTCCACATATTTGCACACACAGTGTGCGTGAGTCGACGCGCACGTTGGATAAGATTATCACACGCAGGCAGAGGCACGCACACCAGTCCACAAAAGTACCAAGTTGGCTAATTTATTTGTTAGGAGTTGAATTCTATAAAGTTTTTGCTAGTGCAAATTATATGAATGCTGACATATTTTGACTGTTAGTTTGTCGTGTTTTGTCAATTGGAGCTTTTTCTCCGAAGACCAACGATGGCACAAAAGCTGCCAACCCAAAGACCAGAAAAATTGAGTTGTAGAAATTAACCATTTTAAAGAATAAAAATCAACCTCTTATCACATGCTCTTCTTCTAGAGGGATACGGCCAATTCTTCTGGCACACGTGCACACAAACCGGCTGTATTTCTCTGACAAATGACAGCCATACATACAAACATTCATCAACTTAATTAATTACCTGATATCGGATAAATTGTAGGGGAGATAATGGAACAGCAAGAACAAGTTTTAAAATTATAAATCGGGACTTCACATGTAACAAAGATTACAGTTGAAACAATGATTATAGTAATGAGATAAAAACATAAAAAATAACATGAGAATAGGATGTAAATCGATGCCTTGTGTGATCCCACAGTCCTTTTAAAACAAATTCACAACAACATCTATATTTTAGGATATAATGGTGACGAATAGCTCTAGTGCACCACTAGGTCATTCTACATCCATTGTGTCTTAATTCTATAAAAATTGAATATTCTATAAAGAAGAAATTAAGGATCTTTTATTCCTATTCTTGTATCCTTATTTAAGATATTTATGTGTCTCTTATCTCATTCCTTGTCACTTTAATTGAAATGAAGAAGAATGCCACTTTATTGAATGGGGGGCATTTAGTCCAAAAATTTGATTGCTTAAATTTTGTAAATGGTACTTTTAATATCTAACTAAATGCGTAACCGTTGTTCATTAAACCTTTGATTTAATTCTCAAATTAAATTTAAAGTGTAATTGTAGCCCTATTAATCACATATTAAGTTTTGGATTTAATTTCATATTAAAATTCAAACTTAATTCACCGTTATAATCTCAAAATAAGTCCCAAATTTAATTAGTAATTACAAATAACAAATTCTGAAATTAATTGCATAACTAACTCCAAATTTAATTAGTTGTTACAATCTTGTGTAGCCCCTACTCTTATTTAGTGCAGTAAATTAGAGTGTCAATTTCTCATTCATCACATCATGATTTTGAGTTTATAAATATATTATTTCAGAATACTCATAGAGGAGATTCCGAATATTTTTTACTTTTAACTTACACCAAGTAGTTCCCACTCAAAATTATGCTTTAACGTTATGTTATTTTTCCTACATAAATATGAATGATGATGATGTCCAGGCTATTGGGTACTTGGAGTTACCGAGCTTGAGCTTTCAGTTGGACAAATAACATAGTGAGTTGCTATTTTAAAGAATAATTTTAAGTGTACTTACTTTGCGTAAGTGAAAGATCAAGAATGAGTCAGAATCTCCTATGTGAATACTACGAAATGGTGTACTTGTAACTTGAAATCTTGTGGGGTGACTGAGAAATTGATGCTTAAAATATAATCGTTAACTGTATTAAATAAGAGTAGGAGTTAAAAAGATAGTAACGGCTAGTTAAATTCATATTTAATTATGCAATTAGTTCCAAGATTTATTATTTTGAATTGCTAATTAAATTTAGGATTTATTTTAAGATTGTAACGGTCAATTAAATTCATATTTTACTATGAAATTAAATCCATAATTTAATATGTAATTAATGGGGCTGCAGTTACACTAAAAACTTTTTGTACGTTCTTCTTCATTTCAAGAGAGACAAAATATATAGCGTATAAGGTGACAAGAGAAATGATTATAAATGGAAGAATAAGAATAGAAAATCCTCAATTCCTCTGTTGCCGTATATTCATTTTGATAGAATTCACACACGATAAAAGTTCAATGTTGAATATCAAAGTTGTTCATCATTGTTGTATCCTAGGAAAGAGATGCCGTTCAAATCCTAAAAGTATTGACAGTAAGAGGCAAATCTATTTCATGGAAATTGTGGTATCACATAGGCCTCAACTTGTATTTTATTCTTATGTTATATTTAAGTTGTTAATTTTATTCTTATGTCATATTTAAGTTGTTATCACATTACTGTAATTATTATTTCAATCGTAATTTTTTATGATTTGTAAAGTCCCAATTTATAAGGGGTGTTCAGAATTTATTCCAATCTGCTCAATCGGTTTGATCTGCTCTAATTTATGGATTAGTCTATTAGATTGGAAGAAAAAATTAAAAATCCACATTGGTAGATTGAATATGGATTTAATTATGTAAATCTGAAAAAATCGTGAATTGGTAAAAAAAAATTAAAAAAAATTATTTAATTAAAAATAAAACTTGTAAATGTGGCATTACTACTTACTAATAAATAAATAAGTTAAAATGTAGTTAGATTAACACTATATTATATCTTATTTGATAATAATATAAATAAAAATATTTAAATAATTGAATAATTACATAAACATATATAACTTACTAAACAACAAAAGTTATAAAAGTTAAAATTTATATTGTCACTCTATTTTTTCAAATTGACATTTTTCTTTTGTCTTACAAGTATAGAGATTTTGGGGCTGACAAGAATATATTTGATGAAGCTTGATAACATTTGATGGGAGGGTCCAGCTACAATACCCATGGGGTTTGGTACCCTATTTTTTGTCTTTTTCAAACTTACCGTTGGATTTAACGTAAGAATTGCATAATGGCTGAGATGTGATTATTGGGTTATTAACATCAAAGACCCTTATTGTTCATGCAAAATAAAAACAATCAAAAGTTTTGAAATAATGACATATAAATCCATAATATTCTCTTTTTTTTTTTTTTAACTCCATTGAAATAGATTTCCAATTAAATGACTTATTCTTACATTTATTAATATCTATTTAAATTAATAAATTAACTACTTTGTTATATAGTTAAACTATGCATGTATATTATTTACTAACCATAATTAGTGATAAGTATAAATATGATTTTTTTTTTAATTTAACATAATGGCAACCAATTATCTCTCACCTATGTGAACAATGTTCAAAACCCATAATTTTGTTTTTCAACACAAGAGATTTTATTATCTCAAGTAGATGAAATATACAAAATACAAAAATAAATTTAATTTCATATTCTATGTAGTTGATTTTTTTTTGTAACATAATATTTATTAAACATACTATCAACTATTTAATTATATAGTAAAAATATGTTAATTTACTAGTAATAATAAAATGTTAGTTTATTAACTTGTAAAATCTTTTTTTTTAACAATGAGTTTTTGTCCTTAAATAAATAATAATAATTTAATTGCACGCTTAAATAAATTGGTATTTGTTACTCCACCCCAACTGTTTAAATAGTCATTAACTTATCAGAGAGAAGGGTAAAAAAATTCTAAACAATTACTCTATTTGAAAATAATTTAAATATTTCTTTAGAAAAATAAACTAAAAATAAGTATTTTCTATTCTTTCTTCTTTCTTGCTAACATCACACATGGATAACAATAGAGATGGCAATTCAACACATATCTATCAATTAAAATAGAAGTCAATTAATATAATTAATTGACTAATTAATTGTGTCATGAATGAGTTATCATATTAGGAGTTTTAAAAACAAACCCAATAGAATTATTAATCAAGTTAATAGCTAGAAAGAGTAAACAAATCCATTCAAGTTGGATGTCTAAGTATCTGATCTGAATAGATTGGATAATATTCATCTAAAATACTCTGAATTTGATTTATTCAATATCCATCCATGAACTTGAATATTAGTAATATTTAAGTGTATGAGACTAAAATTGACTATTATATTTAATATTTAAGTTTTGTAAATCAAATGAAAAACCAAAATAATATTGCTAAAAAATATTGCACCACCAATGACAACAATGATGGTATCATCACTAAGAAATAGACGTGAGTGAATAGAAAAATAAAAACTATCAAAGTATTCAAAATTCTTCGATCAATGTAATGGTGGCAATGTTGCCGGATAAATAGATATGTCAGCGATAGATGAGCCTTCCAATGCAAAACAACTATAATAAGACCATATGATTAGATGACGTTTTAACGCAGGGCGGAAGCAATACTAGATTTCGTTCTATCATACGTCTTGAAAACTCAAGAAAGAGACTCTCATCAAAGAGAAGATATTTTAATTGAGAAAAAACTGAATATTATTAATGAGAAGCTTGTGTCTGTTATCATAAATTAAGAATAACAAGCCTATATATATAACAATAGCTAAATTAATCATTATCTTTCTCAAATCAGAGAAATAATCTAAAATCCTAATTAGATTGGAATTACAAATATGATTCAAGTAAACTTAATAAAATAAGATAAATCCTAATAAAATACTAAATTTTAAATTGACCCAAATATTATAATTCCTAGTAAATTCTAATTTATTTATTTTTTTATAAGTTTGTTTGGTTTTTGGGTGTTTTTTAAAGAACATAAAATTATAGGTAATAGTATAAGTATAGAAAAGTAAATGGGCAAAATTATAAATAGGCAAAAGTTGGTGTTGCCGGCGACGGTGGTCAAAAAATTGGCCTAGGATAGGTGGATTTGGAAGATTTGATGGTCCTGAGTGTGATGGTAGTGGTGGTTTGTCTCAAATAGTTGTGATTTGACCGAAAAGTTGAGTTAAAGTAGCGGGTGAAGGTTGGTTTCGGTTTTCGGCGATCCAGCTGGGGGTTGGCAGCGTGAGTGGGTTGAAAAGAAAGAGCTGATGATCGTGGACGAATGGGTGGTGGTGGAGGCTGTGAATCGCGGCGGATTGCAGCGAATAGAGAGGCGAATTTTCGTGGTGGTTCAGTGGCTGTTTTGGCTAGTTTCCCGTGGCTATGGTGACGGGATGGTGGTTTTATGGGTTGGGTTATGATTGACGGCGTGAGGGCTTTCGGATGGGAGAGAGGATCGACCGAAAAGAAGAGAAACCAGTGGCGGCAGTAGCCGTGTGGCACGGATGTGATGGCGGCTTCGGGTTTTGTTGGGTTTTTTTTTTTTTTTAACTTGATGGAATTAATGTACGGAGTTGGTGGTCAAGAATGCTCTGCCTGGTACAGAAAAAAGCTCTAATATGATTTATGTCTTGAAAACTTTAAAAAGATGCTCTCACCAAGGAGAAGATATCTCAATTATGAAAAAATTAAAAATTATTAATAAGAAGTTTGTGTCTGTTATCATAAATTAAGAATAACAAATTTATATATATAATAGTAGCTGATCTTTCTCAAATAAGAGAAATAATCTAAAATTCTAATTAGATTAGAATTACAAATATGACTCAATTAAGCTTAATAAAATAAGATAAATTTTAATAAAATACTAAATTTTAAATTGACCCAAATATTATAATTTCTAGTAAATTCTAATTTATTTTATCTAATATGCTTCCTACATTACGTTTTAAGGTTCATTGCCTTTAACAACCAAATTGAGGGTCTCTAAATTAAAAAAAAAAAGAAAAGAAAAGAAAAGGTGGTAGTGTAATGTAACTCCTATAGTTATTGTTGTAGTTATTTTAGAAAGAGCATGCAACTTTAAATATCACCATTTGCTAGCATTGAGACTATCTTTAAGTAAATCATCCAATTTCAAATATAATGGAACCCTTCATGTCCCCTTTCAATTAAAAATGTCATTGCACGCGAAGAAACAGTACTCACTAGTGATTGTTTATTTTTTAATACAAAATATCTTTTTATAATTAATTAAAAAATAAGAATAAAAATTTTATTTTATTATTCTGTTTCTATATGGAAAATAATTTTAATTACCTTTTAATTAAAATGGGTGAGAAAAATGATGTCATTGATGGTGCAAAATGGATGAGAAAAATGATGCTATGTAGGTGCAGGACTAATGCGTAAAACTTCAAAAAATTTCAACATTTTCATTTTTATAACAAATAGCAGGACACTATGATAATTGACCTTTAAAAAGACAAAAGAGAGGGGTACCAAACGCATGTTGCAATGTAGCTTTGCCCTTGATGGGATGGTAAGTAAGGGTAAATATTTATTAATTATTTTATTAAATAAAATCGTTACTTAAAAATTATATTTATCAACTATTTGAGAAATAGTTAGTAGACAGCTAAATTGTTACTTAGCTGGTATGTTTAAAACTAATCTAAAAATATTTAGATTAATTAAAAAATAACTTTTTAGCCCAAAACTTTTTTTTTAAGCTCTAATAAAAGTAAACAAATGAGATTTTTTTTTATATTTTTGGTGTGTTATATTCTGAAACTTTCCATGTACTATTCTAAATTTATTTAAACAATTAATTTATTTAAATCTTATTCAATTTTGAATTTAATTGATAGTAAAATTATTTTTATATTAGATTTTTTAATTAGTTCATGAATTAAACATAATTAAAAAATTTTAATTTACAAACCAATCCACGAAATGATAGATTGAATATGAATTAGGTCAAATTCACATCAAGTCTACGGAGTGCAGATGTATGGATTGAATTTGAATTAAATTTTACCAATCCATAAATTAAATTGAATAGAGTATTTATAATAAGCAAAATCGTGGATTGGATATGGTTGATGTTCAATCTGTAAAATCCTATCTGTGAAAACCATTACAATTTATGATTTATAATTTGATAATCCTTTCCTCCTATTCGGTGTATTTTCTCCTACGCTTTCTTACCTAGACCTTGACCGTTTTGTGCTCTAACATAAATATTGTTCATATTTTCGGAAAGGAAAATTATCAGTCATATACCCTTAAATGATATCCGTATCAAACGTGCTACAACACTTTTCAAGTGTATCACTTGTATATCCTAAGTTGACAAAACACTTCTGCCGTCCACCAATCCGTTAACTTCTGTTAGAAAGTTAACAGAATTGTGGTAAATTGACTATTTCGCCTTTGAAACTCAAAATAAGGTAAAAAGATAAATTTACCCCAAAAATTAATATAAATTTTCAATACACAAATTTTTTTATTTTTTTATTAACAATACATTTTTTATTAAAAAAATATGAATTATTAATGGTACATATTATTAATAATTATCCGTAAAAAAATCCATATTATACCATAAAAAATTATTAATAACATATTATTTACAATTATACATATTATATGATAAAAAATTCCAGTTGGGGCTTGGAGAAGTAGATTTTCAAAAATTTAGGTTAAATTTTGGAGGAGTAGATTCGGTTGTAAAGTAGTTTTTTTTAGCAATTATTAACAATTATCCGATAAATGGGATGACATGTCATTTTTATCAATATGTATCATATGACATGTCATTGTTTACAAGGTAAATGGGATGACATGTCATTTTTTAAAAAGACTAGATTACCCTTATGATGTCAGCGCTTGCAAATGGCAGTTAACGGATTAGTGGACGGCAGAAGTGTTTTGTCAACTTATGATCTACGAGTGACATAATTAAAAAGTGTTATAGCATGTTTGATACATGTGTCATTTAAGAATATATGACTGATAATTTTCCTTTCGGAAATTGGTAGCATTTCGTTTCGTTGTGATTATACGTAACGGATTCAGACGAAACGATGTTACCACCGTTGTAAGATACCACCTAGAGTTCACATAATATGCATTATGAAATATTTCCGACATGTAATCAACAACTATGTTATCAATAGTGTGTGTTTAGTTGCAGTTTAGTAAACGGATTGTACAGTTTTTAATCCAATCTTTATGTTGAAAAATGAAAAATGAAAAATGAGGGATTAACTGTAGTGGATCTTACCTGCTACTCACTATTAGCACCCAAATAAGGCTTTAACTCATTCCATTCACACTGGATCAGGTAAGTTTAAGTAAGTAAATTATAATTATTTAACTAGTAAATTATAATTAATCATAGATTAAATTATTTAATTGGTAAAATTAAAAATTTTAAATGAACGATTCACAATAGAAAAAACTCAGCAAGAAAATTGAAACTATTTAATTACATAATGAAAAATAAAATATTTTTTTATAAGTACTTAATTTAGAAATAAATGTCTTAATTGTAATGTAGTTATAATTTGAATATTATATAATGCAAATAATAAGTAAAAATATTTCTATAAATGAAAAAATCTTAATTTTGATATTATGTTTTATTCAATAATAAATAAATTTTTTAATAGGGTAAAAGATGTATAATATTATAAATAAAAGAATTTAAATATTTAATAATTAAAATTACCTATTATCTAACTATTTAATTAATTTGCTTAAATTTAAATATTTAATTAATTGTTATTCGAGCTTAATATAATTGCTATTTTGCTTTTTATATTAGTATTATAATTATAAAATTAAATTTATAATCCATCGAATTAATTATATATTACCCAAACAAAAGATAGAACAGTAATATATATAATCTGAAAAAATCCGATAAATTCTTTCCAATTCATTCCAGCACAACAACCGAATGGCAGCTGCAAATAGTACGACCGGTTAGCTGCCGCAATCTTTGGTCATATTCTATTTTGGAGATCAAGGATTCCACGCAGGGCAAAACTAAGAAATTAGGAAATGAGTAATATAATATTATTCGTTCTAATCGATAATAACTCAATTAAATTAAAGTTTACTCAAACAAGTATAGCTAGCTAGAGAAAGAAAAGATTTGAGATCAAAATTTGATTTAGTGTATCTGAATTGATTTGATTTGTATACATCGATCTATAAACAATTTTACAAAGCGAATGAGCTAGGCCAAATTAAGAACTATCAATTCAACCAATCGACCATTTTCTTGATGATTTAATCTTGATCTTGGACGATTTTGATGAAGATTTGGTAGAAGTTACACAAACGAAATGATCCGGTGTTGTTGATTTCTGATTCTTCTGATGGCATAATTTATTCCTTCTCTTCATCACAAATGAAGAAAATCTCTTCTTGTTTTTCTCTTTCTCTCTAATGGTCTCCAGCTTTGGTTTCCACCTCCGTAGGCCAACGAGCTGGGTGTAATCCTTATGTAACTGCGCCGTGTTGCATACTTTTGTTAAACTAGTAGCATCGTCATCACCTCTTAATTTGTTGCTGCAGCTTCCTTGCTCTATTAGTTGGGATATAAACTCGTCTGAAACGCGTATTCTGGGACACCCAGATGCGCTTTTGTGGATATCGAAAGGCTGGCGGCAAGAGGCCGCCTTCTTAAAAAACGCGTTTCTTGAGGCTAAAGAGGCGATGGTCACAAACGAAAACACTGTTTGGAAAAATTGGTTAGGTAGAAGAAAGTAGTTTTGTCCGAGCTGGAGCTTTTCATTTTCAGAAAGGGTTGGGATTTTCTGGCCTATGTAAAATGAATCAGAACGGCATACCAAATGCTTTGGAAACTCCATCATCAACTCTGAGACATGAATTGGTCTCTCGTATATCTTGACATGCCCATCTGAGTTTACAATCTTGATTGTTCCGACTCTTCGAGGCTTATCAGCCGTAGCTGCCTCATGAGGATGACTCTGCTGAAGTTGCAGGCAGGCAATATGGTTTCCGAGAAAATGAAACCACCATGGATGCATCTTAAGTTTTAAAAGCTTCATCCTCAGCTTTGTATTTTACTATTTTCTGGATTTCTCTTTTGGTTTTGATTTCTTTTGATTCTTCTCTAGTTAGGATAGGTGGGTTGGACTTTGAAGAGTCGGAGATTTTATATATATATATATATATATGTATATACATGCATGTGTGCGCGTGTATGTATATTTAAAAGGAAAGAGAACACACGTGGACATGGAGCTGGGGAGGATTGAATTGAACATGTGGTTTCATAATTTTATATTATTTAATAAAGAAAAGCAATGGAATATACAAATAATACAAAAGTTTTTATGGTTGGTTCGGTTTTAATATTGGGTTTGAGTGAGAAAGCGTGAGACCGAGTAAATGAAAGATTTGCTTTTCT
The DNA here is from genome assembly GCF_000493195.1 of Citrus x clementina. Lineage (NCBI taxonomy): Eukaryota > Viridiplantae > Streptophyta > Magnoliopsida > Sapindales > Rutaceae > Citrus > Citrus x clementina. Next base: position 13,486,046 of record NW_006262022.1, read on the forward strand.
GGCGCACATTACATTGAAATTATTTTTTTTGTATTTTTTATTGTACTTTGAAACTTTGACACTCTTTATGTTCGACTGAAATGTCTCTATTCCTTTATCCAATCGACGCCAATTGAGGCCAAAACAATTTTGAATGGGTCTGCCCACTATGGATCTGGTGTAAGCATACTTCATTTTGACATGACATGCAGCCAATGCAATCGTTTTGTGTGTGCGATAATGATTGTAAAGTAGGATCCGTTTACTGTGCAACAGTTGCACGCTACCCAAACTTTTGCCTTTTCTGGTTTAGCCAATAAATTTAATGGTTAAAGTGTTCAACGGCTGAGATATGTTTAATTAGTTATTAATACTTAAATTCCTAATTTTTATTACAAAATTATAAAAATTAAAAGTTTTTAAATATTTACTTAAGGCAAAATAATAATAATGACAATAGTATTACTTAAAACTAAAAAATCTATAAAGTTTAATAATGCTGATGATGATGTTGACAACATTAATAATAATATAATAATTAAAATAATAAATTTAATAAATTTTAATAATATTACTATTAATAAAATAATAATTAAAATAATAAAGTTAATATACTTTAATAATAGTAATAAAAATAATAAATAATAATAATAACTTAATTAAAGTAATTGTAACAATTAACATAATAAAATTAATTAATTTCATAATAATAATAATTAATGACAGTAATAATAATACATAATAATTAAATTAATAAATTAATGAATTTTAATGATAAAAATAATATTATTAATAATGATGACATTTATGGTAGTAATGAAATACATGACAATAATTAAAATAATAAATTTTAATGATAATAACAATAATATTAATATAATAATAATGATATTAATAAATATTAATAATAGTAACAGTTAATTTTTTTTAAAAATCCATTTTATCCCAAAAGAGGACTCATATATAAAAATTTGTAACTTCTAGTGTCTATTCAATTTTTTTTATAAAATATAGGTATTGGGATGTAATTAATTGAAAATGAGAAAATTGAATGGTATGCTGCAACCGTTGCACCATAGTTTCATCTTGTAAAGTATCCGGTTATTCCGGTTAAGATCGCAACATTTGTTCTCCGTTCTCCAAATTGTTTATAAGTAATTTTTAGGGACCTCCCCTGAGGTTTAGTGTATTGACAGTTTGATAAAAAGTATTCACGTAATTATAGAGACCTCCCCCGATATTAGTACCCAATTAACTTGACTATTACTGGACTGACGAAAAGCCAAAAATGCCCTTGGCCGCAAAAATGCCCTAATAGTTACAGTTTCTATAATGATAGTAACTATAGTTTGGCATTAAACATCACACTAGAGCACTAAAAAGTCTAAAATAACCATTGAAAACAAATCATTGACATTACATAATATAAAAAAGGAGAAAAATATAAATTAAGAAAATCAACAAAGTTATCAATGTATTGAATATTTACAACAACAGTGGCTGTAAATGCAACCATTGTCAAGCTAAAATCACCATTACAGCCACTGCTTCTTTAACTTTCATCTCACAATTTCTTCCTTCATCATTCAACACATCTCAAAAGCTCAATACTTAGTAAGCTGCTTCAATAAGACAATAAACAAACCATAAGTCACTCTTCAATGCATTCAAAATACACAACTAACACAGTAGAATCAAATCCACAAACCTCTGCTAATGAAATATAAGAACAAATGGGGAAAATATGGAGCTGACATGGCTTAGATACTCCCTCCATATAGCTGTTAGAATATTATCAGATATTGTTGTTTTTAAATACAACAGAAAGATAACAAGTGATTTATGAATCATGATGCTTGCTTTACTTTTTGGCAGTGGTAGCTTCAAATTCAATAACAGTAAATGAACAATGGTTCATTCATTATGAATGCAATTGTAAAGTTAGGAATTTATAATATTCAGATGTTGGAATTAGAATAATATTTCTTAGTGATTTAAATTGAAGCCAAAGAAAAAAAAGAAAAGAGTTCCTTTCATAATCCAAGTTTCACACCACTAGCCATATGAAGAAGGTAGACCAAAGCATAACAACGAATGCTACTGCCACAACAAAAGTCTGGACCAATTGGGTAATGGTACCTGCCATGCCAATTTGACGACAATATCATCCCTAGACCAGAACACCAAGTGAGCCTACCTTTTGAATATAAAATAATAAGTAAATAAATCGAAGATTTCAACGCATTTAAGTAAGAAATCAACTAAAACAGCAAAAAAAAAAAAAAAAATTTCCTTTTTTCATTCAACATAACTTATCCATCAACTTCTTCAACATATCTTTTCATTCTTAATCATCATATCAATTCAAAAAAAATAGCGAGTCTAACATGCAAGGCCTTTTTGCGAAACTAACCTTTTTTGGGTTCCAATTCTAGTCGTCTTAAACTTTAGCCATTAGTGAAATTCACTTCACGGCACACTTGTGCCACCATTACAGTTTATCATGTTCATACTCAGCTTAAAATTACTTGAAGGTAGAAGAGATTCTATAGTTACAACTTACAAAAGCTTCTACAGAGCTTTTCAATCTTGAAAATAGCTGTGGATTTCATAATTAGGGAGAAAATAACATTTTGGTTCTTTGATTTTTTTATTTATGAAATTACTAATTTACCCTCATATACTAACAATAGACAAAAACGTGTATTAATGTCAGGGGAGGTCTCTACAATTACATAAATACTTTCTATCAGACTGTCAATGCACCAAACCTTAGTGGAGATCCTTAAAAATTACCTAAATGTTTACCCACCTTGATAAGGTCACTCAAGGCGCATTTCATATAATGTATTATATTATCTTGTATTGGAAAAATATCCACCGTCCACCCGTTTTTTTCAACTTTTTCAAAAATACACAATTCTTTTTTTTTTTTTGGGCTGGAATCCACTTAAAGTTACATTTTGTTTAACTTCTCCACTTCCGTTTGGAATCCATTAAGGAAACTAACGGAAATTTTAAAAAATAACCATTTTACCCCCAAATGAAAATTTCAATTTCACTCTAAAAATGCCAAAAATAATTAGATTTAATAATGAATATCATTATTGGTACGTTAATGAAGTACAAAAAAATCTTAACTACTAGAGATTATAATTCAATGAATAATAAAATTATATTTATCTTAAATTCAATTGATGGTTTGTGAGATTGGACTATTTTTAATACTACTATTATAAATTAGCATTCTAATTACATACATATTTAAAAAAAAACATGCATTTGATGGTTGTGGAATTAATTTCTTTATTAACTGATGGGGAAAATAATTAGATTTAATCTGATTATTTTTGGTAATTTTTAGGGTAAAATTGAAATTTTCGTTTTGGGGGGTAAAATGGTCATTTTTTTAGGTTTCCGTTAGTTTTCTTAACGGATTCCAAATGGAAGTAGAAAAGTGAAACAAAATGTAACTTTAGGTGGATTCCAGCAAAAAAATAAAGAATTGTGTATTTTTAAAAAAGTTAAAAAAAACGGGTGGACGGTGGATATTTCCCTATTGTATTATAAAAGTATATAAAGGCATTTCATATACTGTATTATATTAACACTGTATTATAATAATATTTTTACGTTCTACTCTATTGTATTAATATTAATTAGTATTACTTAAATTTATTATTTTATTATTAATTATATTCAATAATTACATTATATTAATTACTATTATATAAATATAATATAGTAATTTTTATTTATATCTCATAATAATATAGTATTATTAAATAAAACGTATTATAATATAATTTATTTCTATATTTTACTTATTATAATAGAGATTAAATAATATTTGATGCCTCAATTAGCTAAAAGTTAATGCATTACACAAACCCGATGTCCCATTGGGTTCGTGTAATGTGCCAAAATGACGCATGTGGAGCACTATTAGGTTTGATCAACAATATAAAATATTTGTATTAATAAAAGATATAAATCCTTAAAAAAAATTGTATCCTATTAATAAATTGGTTAAATTTTTTAACTAAAAGAAAAAAAATGTTATAATCCCATTTTGTAAAATTCATATAATATCATAGAAAAATCTGTAATTATAATTGTAATAGGAATTTTAATTATTATTTTAATACAAATTGTAATAGAAATTGAAATTAGTCAATGTTTTTAATTCCCATTGAACTAAAATTGTAACGCTGACATAATTAGAATTGTCATCGGCATTGTAATTGAAAAATTGGAATTGGAATTGTAATTATAACTTATTGTAATTGGATTTTTAATTGGAATTGGAACTGGAATTGCAATATGAACCGTAATTCAATTGCAATTGTAAATTGTCAGTGTAATAGAAGTTGTAATTATAATTGTTACGGCTGTTGTAATTGTTCTTGTACAATTGCAACTATATTTTAGCTTTAGTTACAGTTAATAATATATATATATATATATATATATATATATATATATATATATAAAGCTGGGACTTGAGGAGGTGATGTGGCATCACCATTTCTCATCTTTGTATATTCTCTATTATCTAATAAATAGAGAAATTTTCTTTTAGATTTGGCTTTTCATCTTCTCATAATTAATTTGATTGTTATTACACAATAACAATTATATAAAGATTTTAATGAGGCATATTCTTTGTAATGAACATCCAAGGGGGTGTGTTATGAATTTATTAAAATAAATGTAAATGTTCATAACATTTATCTCTTAGTCTCCCCACTATCTTCCATTAGCAACCCTTTAGCTTCCTAATAACTCCCACTATCTTACAAGAAATAT
>NW_006262022.1:13491845-13493607 GCF_000493195.1 Citrus x clementina
ATAAATTGTAAATACAATTAAAATTATAATTAGAATCGTTCAACAAAAAATTAAGTAAAAAGGTGTCCACATTATTTTTCATTTTGAAAAAGAAAGAGAAGCAACAGTAACAAAATCTTTAGTGTTATAAAATAAATGTATAATATATATAGAGGAGAATTTAGTAAAGAGAGGAGAGGAGCTTCACGCTGCTCCATTTTCATTCTTATTAATTCTTATATATATATATATATAAGTGGAGTGGGCATTATATTTACAACATTCCTCTTTGAATGCACTATTTATTTACATACAATGTAAATGTATTATTTGATGTGCTTAATACTGCCTTGTTAAAACCTCACCAGTAAAATCCAATGGGCCAAAACCTAGTTGAAGGAAAATGAGTATAATGCACATTTATCTAATGTAACTGTAGAAACTCTTATTAATGCAAAGTACGCTCCTCCTAATGAAATATCTTTTCAAGAGGCCATGTATCAATTTGACAGTTTGTTGAGTTATATATGTCAATACTGAGGACTAACTTTTCAAATGTTGATGGATAATAGGCCGCAACTAAATACACTCTCATTGAAAGTGAAAACATATCCTGTTTGTGAATTAGTTTTGTTGGAATCATAGAGGTAGCTTGCGTCTACATAACTGATAAGACAAGGATTTTTTATTGGCTCACTTGAATAAAATAACCCCAAGCCTATTGTTCCACAAGGATATCAGAAGATATATTTGATGTCATTCCAGTGTCGTTGTGTTGGCACTAAGCTAAATCTCGCCAACAAATTCACATAGAATACAATGTCATATGTAATGCATTAAACCAGGTACAATAAAGCACCGATGGCATTTGGATATGGTACTTCTAGATTAAGTATCTTCTTGTCATCCTCTCTGGGATAGAATGGATCCTTTTTAGAATCGAAAGACCAAAGAATCATAAGAATGCTTAGCAGATGAGCATTATCCATATTGAAACACTTTAAGATTTTTTTCAATATAAGCTGATTAGTGGACAAGTACTCTGTTTATTTTATGCTCAATGTACTGGCCAAGACAATTTTCTATCTTCGAGCAAATCAAAGGCATCATGATGAGTCAGATTAATAGGATATGAGTTATTAAATAAATTAGTTTCAAAATTTTTTCCATTTTTTTTAGATGATTCGTAGAGGTCTACTAAATGCTTATCCATACTACAAGTATATGACCAATATCCTTGTCATTTACACTAATAAAAAATTTCTTCATTATTTCATCTAACATTTTTCCTTTCTACATCATTGTCCTTATCATTTTTCTCATAGACATTTCACTTTTTATGGCGTCCATTTTTATTATTTCACTCTCCTGACCAATGTTCGTTTTCATCTACACTAATAACAAATTTCTTCATTATCATATCTAACATTTTTTTCTTTCCACATCATCGTCCTTATCATTTCTCTTCTAGGCATTCCACTTCGGTGGCATCCATTTTTGTTATTCTGCTGTCTTGAATGCCTGTGACCACTACAAGGGTACTAACCTCACCCTCTGTTGTTTACTCAATTACATCCATTATTAGTTCGTATCTTTGCATTCACTTATGAGAATGATTGAAAACCATATGGATGTAATTTATGATTTTTCATTTCAAATTCTTTCTTTAAATCTTCAATAGTTTTTAAGAGTTCTTAATGAGTTGCAATTGAGTTCAGTCATCATATAAATTGCTAAATTACAAAAAAATTAGATATTCTAATTAATACAGATGTGTAAATAG
>NW_006262022.1:13493729-13500609 GCF_000493195.1 Citrus x clementina
TTGTTTCATCAGTATAAGGACCATTGTAACTTAATTGGACACAAATTATGATCCTTTGATTTAAATACTTCAAGCATTTTGAATCCTTAAGAAATTTTCATGTAAATATTAGCGTCAAGTAACCCACACAAATATGTAGTCACTACGTCCGTGATATACATGTTAAGTCTTTCTGAGATACTAAACTAATTAAAAAAGGAGTAATAGTATCCTTTATTGGAGAATACATATTCTCATAATTAATATTAGATCTCTACAGGAGACCTTGTGCAACTGGTCATGCATGTTTTTTATCTAGTGGTAAAGCAAATAAAGAGTATAGAAACAAATTTAAACTAAAGACAAAGGTACTAATTAGAGTAGCTCATTAATTTCTCCTTTGATTTTATTCAATATTTTTCTCTGTATATTATATCATCTTTATATATTTTCTCTTTATATCCTTCACGGATATATCTATGTCATTCAGGGATATATCTAAATTACAAAAAAATATTGTAATAGCTTCTCATACTTTTCATTTTTCTACGTTTTCTCATAAATAACCATTTGTATCCAATGTATTTGACATTATTAGGTGTATGGACTGCATGTCCAAAAACTTTATGTTTAGCTAAAAAAGTCAATTATGTTGGAATTACTTTTATCCATTGAAGTCAATCATGCCTTTTTCTATATTTATCAATGGTTTCGTGATCATGTTACTATTTCAATAGCTACTGTAAAAGTAAATATATTATTGATGGTAATTTCTTTGTGATTTCGCACATTTGTGTTTTTAAAATGTATAGACATTTTTTTATGTCCGCCCACTTCAAGAGCTTATGCCACATCTTGGACATGTACTGCTTCAAAAACTTTTTCAAGGTATTTGGTCTCATTAAGAACCAGGCGCATTTAAAAATATTAAGTATAGTCAATGGAAATCACATTATTTCTAGATTCATTTGCCTTTTTACGAGTTACCATCACTTTAGGGACCTATGTCTCTTTAGTGACCATCAATTCATCAAGAACTGTGATGCAAATAATGCAGGTAAATTCGTAGCTCAAGCTTTATTTTCAATAGGATCTTGAATTTTGATTCTCCTCTTTTGAGGAGCATTATCTTTAGAACAAATTGATCTGTCACATTTCTAACATATAATAGATAAATCATTAGCTTCTCATATACTTGATTGTTTAGTAGAAACAATCTCCAAGTTAGTGTATTGGTGGCTGGAATATGTGGCTTGGTTACTTTTGCTAAATCTATATTTAGCAATTGGTTTACAATTTACTATAAAAATATTATCTTCCATACTTCATTTTCACATTGACTAGTATGAGAGTCTAACGAGACAAAGTGGAAAAACTTTTCAAGACAATCCATGCCTTAGTCCAGGAGGCTTTCCATTCCTCAGTGATTGGAAAATTTATCTCATCAAATTGACAATGCACAAAACGTGTAATGAAAAGATCACCCAACATGGATTCAAGATATCCGCATTATAAAATGATGCAATCAACCTTGCACATGCAATATTGTATGTGTATAACGAGCAAACATGTGACTACCACGTAGATGCATTATTCAAAACCATAAAATAACGAAATGGTCCATTATGTAGATAGATTGGTCCATATATATCTCCCTGAATTCTTTATAGAAATGATGAAGATCCAACCATAGAAGAGCATGGTTTAACTACAAATTCTCTTTGTGAGCAAGCAACACAAACAATCTCATAGGATAATCGAATCTTTTAATTCTTTAATGGATGTCCATGGGGATTTTTTTTAAAATAATTTTATGTATCATTATAGATCCTAGGTGTCCAAGACAATCATGTTGCAATATAAATGAATGAACTTCTGGTTTATTACGGTGTAGCTTTTAATTATAAAAAAAAAACAATTGAGAAGGCTTTATAGCTTCTCTATTATGTATTCAATGCTTTTATAGCAATTATACTTGAATATCAATATAATATCCATTTCAACTGATACCTTTTAAAACGCATTAGATTTCTTCTACATCTTACTGAATATAAGGCATTTAAAAATATAATTCTTGTTCTGTTTGCTAACAATATTATATTTCTTTTAGAGAATTTGATTGATTATAACTCTTTTAAGTATTCAACCATGTTTGCAGGACTAAATATAATGTATAATTTTTGCTTCAAACAATAATAAACATACAATAGTAACATAATAATAACAATATAGGCGATATTCTAAACCAGTCATATAAATCAACATAGTAATAAAGCATAAAAAAATAAATATAAATAAACATAGGAAATAAAATTAAATTGCTCACTTTAAAAATTTTCACTTTAGGTGGTTTGCTTAATATTTTTATTTTCATAAGAAATTATGACAGTGATCTTTTATCAGAAATTCCAATGCTTGTATTCACTTCAGGGAGTGATAAGCTTTTGACATATTTTTAATTATTTTTCATCACGATCTCAACTGTGATTGATATTATACTCTTGCATGTATTTAGAACTTCAAGTCTCCCTCCTCATTTGTATTGTAAACTTCAAGTTACAACAATAACATTAAGAAATATATAAAAAGAAATCTTAATTACTAAAATAAAAATAACTTAATAGGTGGTTAAACCAATAACAATACAAATAAAATTTATATATTATGCATAGAACTTCAGTACACAAACCTCAAATTTCACGTTCGATATTATAATTCTGGACTTCAGGTTCAAAATATTTGTGATCGTGAATAGTTACCATATAAGTGAATAGTAACTATATACATATTCTGAAACTTCTAGTTCAAAAATACCACCTAAAACATATCTTGGATCTTCAGGTTAGTAATGTTAAACTTCAAGTTCATATACATATATATACAATTATTTCAGATTCACATATCTTAAAGTCAGAATTTCTAGTTCATGTATATAGGGTTGTAGAGTTAGAACTTCAGGTTCTAATCTAATAATCCATAACTTGGGTCTCAATTTAAATTTCAAAACTTCAGGTTCCAATGGTTAGTTATAATAACTTCAAGTTATCATATGCACCTTTGTTACAAACTTCATGTCATGAAACAATTATTACGAATAAAATTAAATACATATGAGCTGTATCATAATGTAAATAATCTTTAAGGATCTAAAAAATGTTTACCTCGAAATTAAAATGACGAAAATACCCTTAAAGTATAAAATTACCAAAATGCCCTCATCAAACAATGGTGACTGAGAAACAAGCGTGACGTGAAGGCCAAGATAGAAATAAATTGCGTTAAATGTAATGATGGCGATGATGAGCTCTAACATGCGGTAATGGCGGCGGATCGGGCTTGGCGGCTTGGTCGGCGGTAAACGGCAGCTTCTGGTGACTGTTGACAGTCGTCTTTTGAGGAGGACGATGTGAGGAACAAATCATAGTTGACAGTTGACCAAAATCCGGTGAAATCACACTAATTTAAGCCGGCTTTAGCCATGGCTTTTCGCAGGTTCGTGTGACGGCTTCTGGCCACTTTTCGACAGCGATGGTGGCATGGGGATGTTTGATGTCATCTGAGAATCCAATCAATGCCCTTCATTGTCGGTGACGTGGCCGAATTTGTAAACGGTGGCCGAGTTCGAGTTCGGATTTAACCAGACTCGTTTGCTCCGAATCTCTCACTCTAAAACCAGAGTTTTCTGGTGGCATTTACTAGTTTACCTGAGTTCTGATCAAGATGATTTTTACGGCAGAATGCTTAGCTTGTTTGTTTTGATATATTATAGTGCTATATCAAATCATATCCACCCCACCAAGGCATTGTAGTAATTTTATAAAGTGGTGAATCCACTATATTTACAATACTTACGGTGTGTTTATTTATAGAGAATGAAAATGAGAATCAAAGAATGAGAATGAATGATTTATTTACTTTCTAAAATAAGAGGGGAATGAGAATTAAAGTAGCGGATTTCACCTAAAATTGAAAATGATTACGAGAGTTTCTATTCCCATAGAGGGAGGTGAGAATAAGAATCTCATTCCTTAAAGTGACCACATTACTTCTACTTAAATCTTGAAATTCTCATTTTATCCTTACTGCATTATTATTATTATTATTACTATTACTACTACTACTATATTAATTAATTAAGGTCAATTTAGTAATTTGTAACAATTTATTCTAATTTTAAGATAAAGTAAATATATCAATGGAAATACTATTCATTCCGATTATGATTCCCACAACTAACGTAAACAATTTATTTTGATTCTCATTCCTTATTTTCATTCCAACTTATTCCGATTTCGCTCTATTTCAATTCCAATAAATTCCGATTACTTATTAATAAACACGCTGTTAGAGCATTACATTGGCTTTCTTGTTTTTTCAGTTGTTTTTACTGAGCCACCACTGGTTCAAAAAAGAAAAAAACCAAGCCACCACATGTTGCTGCCGGCTGGCCGCAAATCCAGTGGTTTATATTTTTTTTAAAATATTTTATTACCTGCGATCCATCAATAGATACTGCATGGTAGTCGTAGCCAATACATGCACGGTCATAGAAATTGAGCATCTTCAACCCCTCACTCCTTGGACCATTTGGTGGGCCGACCTTTAGTTTTTAAATTCTTGTAATTAATTCATCCAATCGATGCCTTTCATGACCAAGACGTTCGGGCTTTGATTGAACTGATGACTAGCACAGTTTCATTTTGCTTCTTTATCCGTATATATAAAATTAAATGAATTTAATAGGGAAGATTCAATTCATATTGCATGAAGATTTTTCTAATTTTTGAAGAAAGGTCTCACGTTGATTAGTAAACGACTACTTTTAGTGACACTTTTCTCCCCTCATTCTTCAACTCAAGGATTCATGCATTACTAAAATTAATGTAATTAAAAATAAATGAAAGAAATGTCTCAATAGATATTTAAAATAGTAAAATATATTTATTTATAGATTAAGATCTTCTCCTATGTTCTTGAAAATACTATTTGATGTGTCATTTAATAATTATATTACACATGTAAATTTTTACTCGAAAAAAGTTTAAATCATGAGAGATTCATGATCCTCTATCTATCTCAAAATAATTAATATAGATTATATAGTTACAAGATCAACAAACAGAAATTTATTCATTTATATTGTTGATTTTTTTTTGTATAAACATAGAATTTCGATAACGGTCTATTTAGTAACGGAGCAAATTTGACCTATGATCACATGATTCAAATTCAAATGAGTCAGATTCATGTCGGTTTAAAATTAGATTGGAACTTGGAAGCGAGTACAAATTAGATGAGTATACCCAAAAGACCGTTTTGATTTTTCTTAAGATCAAGAACCAAATCAATATCCAATTAAAAGTATTTTCATTTTGTTCCTTTTTTTTAATATATAGGGTTTATTATTTTTATAGTCAAATTAAACTTATACCTAACTAAAATTAAAACCACACTTTTTATTTTTCTCTCTAGTCGCTAATTACAATTAAAGCCATTAGTGAGGATATTTATTTGTTTAATTTGACATTTGAAGTTTTGTTGTTCTTTTTCCGTTTTAGTTGAACTTTATGCTTCAGTTGATATCAGTACATTGCCATCTTTCATCTCTTTAATTAAAAAGTTATGTCACTTTTTTATTTCCCGTGAGGTTTTAAGTATACTGCTGATATCTGTTTTCTCGCAATAAGACTTGAGATAGGAGCAATAAATGAAGATTGTACCTTTCCGCACAGTAAAAAAGAAAACATTAAAACAGGACTGAAAAAATAAGTTTTTTCTACCCAACCCACTCTGATGCTCAATTCAGTATATTGAATTTGTTGTTTTATGCTTGCTGGTTGTTATTAATAGTGAACTTACCCTGAATATTTCTCCTCCTTAGTTTATATACCTGAATTTGCCAGTATAAAATATGTTCTTAGGGACTTGGGGTCATGTCCTAATGCTCTTCGGTGGAGGATAATTTACACCTTAATTTATTAACTTTAGTCTTAGTTTTTCAAGTCATTATCATCACACTAATTGTCTCCACTAGATTTTAGGCTTGTGACTTGGGATATATATTAATCGTCATCACACTAGTCCTTTTGATTGATTGATAAATGCACCTCAGGAGTAATATATCATGAGTTTCTAACTTGGAGGGATTCTTCCCTGAGATGGGATATCTTGGAAAAGAATCTCACACAAACAGTTGCAAATTAAGCGAAAACTAAAACTCTTTTTTTTTTGTAGGATTAAAATAGGATGTGTACCATAAATAAATAGGTAGAAAATAACTCAATACAATCCAAAGAAATAAAACAACCACAAAAGATACAAATTTTTACATAAAAAATCCAAAACGGGAAAAACCACGAAACCATAATCCGATATAATCTTCCACTATATAATAATGGGATTACAATATAAATTATTCTGTAAATAACACTAAAGGCTAATAATATCAGGATTTTCAACAATCTTGGCTTATAAGAATAGGCTAATATTTGTCTCTTTAATAAGTAGGTATATTAAATAACAGCCAACGAAAAGATAAAATAAAGTAGAAGATAATGCTAGGAACATACCCTCCAAATTTGGGAGAAATCAAAGTTAAGTTTGCCTTTCGATCGTTCAATCAAAGATTGAAAAGTCTTGCCCCCAAGTTTAATATCGCCATTGACTTCTCTCTCTCATCCTTTTTTTTTCCTTTAATGTCAGTCGCCTCTTCTTTATGTAGTGCGATTTTCAAAACCTATTTTAGTGTAAAATTTCATTTAATCCCTTTAAATTTTCTTTAATTGCTTGACTACCTAAACTTAGAAAACCTTTGGGCTTGGGCTACCCAAATGAGATGGACCTAACAAATCTCCATTTCTAGATCATATAGAGGACAACACCAACCCCGCTTCTGCATATG
>NW_006262022.1:13500709-13517137 GCF_000493195.1 Citrus x clementina
TTCTAAGCACGTCTTGTATCTAATGATACCTCACATTAATATGTTTACGTTTTGAATGGTATGTCAAATTCTTTATCAAGTAAATGGCACTCTAACTGTTGTAGTATACAACAAAGCAATCTTTTTTCACACTCAAATCTTGCACAAATTCTTTATCCATGAGGTTTCTTTACAACCTTCAATAATTACAATATACTCTGCTTTAGTGGTGGACAAAACAACACATTATTGAAGTTTGGACTGACATGAGACTGCTCCTCGTATAAAATTGAGCAAATATACTAATATGAATTTTCTAGAATCAACATCTTCTGCCATATTTGCATCTGTGTACAGTTATAGCACATGTTTGTCACCACCAAAATATAAATATGCTCTGAAAGTGACTCTAAGATATCTGAGAATTCACTTCACTACTATCCAGTACTCTTTGCCCGGATTGGAGAGAAACTGCCTGGGTACACCAACTGTATGAGGAATATTTGGTCTTGTACAAACCATGACATACATCAAACTTCCAACTGCTGAAGCATAAGGAACTCCTCTCATCTCTTGCTTCTCTTTCTCACTTGTAATGCTCAGAACTAAGCTTAAAATGACTTGCAAGTGGAGAACAAATGGATTTTGCCTTACCCATGTTAAATGTCTCAAGAACGCTTTCAACATATGCTTATTGAGATAACCATAATTTCCCTAATTTTCTATCGTGGGAAATCTTCATTCCAAGAATATGTTTTACCATTTCCAAATCCTTCATTGCAAAAGACTTGTTAACCTCTTTCTTTAGATTATCAATTTTACTAACATCCTAACTAACGATCAACTTGTCATCCACATAAAGCAAAAAAATGATGAAATTATCATCACTAAACTTTTTTCAAAAAAAAATAATGGTCACCCATATTCTTACTAAAGCTATAGTTTTCCATAAAAGAATCAAGCCTCTTGTACCACTGTCTTGGGGCTTGTTTCAGCCCATAAAAAATTTTCTTTAAATTACATAGAAGTTCTTTTTTGCCTTTGACAATGAAGCCTTCAAGTTGCTCTATGTATATTTCCTCCTCTAAGTCACCATGCAAGAAATTTGTCTTTACATTGAGCTATTCAATCTCTAAATTCAAGCTAACTACTAATTTGAGAACTATCCGGATAGGAGACATCTTCAATACAAGAGAAAATATTTCTTTAAAATCGTGACTTTTCTTCTGATCGAAACCCTTCACCACTAATATAGTCTTGTACTGCTGTTGTGAGTTGTTTTCATTCTTCAACCTGTAAACCCACTTGTTCTTCAGTGCCTCTTTCCCTTAGGAAGCTTCACTAGGTCATAAGTGTGGTTCTCATTCAAAGATTTCATCTTCTCTTGCATGGCTTTAACTTGCTCATTTTTATGTTGATGAGATATAGCTTCTTCAAAACATTTTGGTTCTCCTCCATTTGTAAGCATCACATACTTATGTGGATGATATTTAGTGGAAAGTCGTCGTTCTCGAGTGGATCTTCTTAATTCGAGCTCAACTAGCGGTGTTAGTGGTTCCATATATACTTGCTCAACTGGTTTTGTTGGACCAACATTATTATCCTCTTCAGCTCTCCTATAATCATCATGAACTACTGGTGGAGAAACTGGTGTTGAAATAATAGAAATCTCTAGAGATGACTAAGGCTCATCACTTTTCTCTTCATCACTGACTATCTGATCTTTAAGAAACACAACATCTTTACTTCTAAACAATTTTCTTGCTTATTAGTGTTAAAAATTGTATGTTTATTAAAGGGTAAAAATGTTATTTTATGCTTATAATATAATTTACATTTGTAATTATGTAACATATTATGAATTTCTAATTATTTTTCTAAATATTTGATTTTAAGTCTGGTCAGCTGAAGGGAGTTTTGGGTTGTCAGATTACAGAAGGTTTGCGAGTCATAGCTTCACCCAAGATGCCAATTCGAATAGTTTCTTGGATGAGGCCCCCTCCTAGAGTTGTGAAGCTTACTATGGATGGTTGTTCTAAGGACAATCCTAGGGTGGCTACTTCGGGTGGTATTTTCTGTGATCATAGGGGTACGGTTTTAGCTGCTTTTAGGTCTTTTCTTGGCTGTCAGCTGATCTTTATGTTGAACGTATGGCAATCTGTAAGGGGTTAGAGCTTGCTGTTTAGTTCGGTTACTCTATGCTTGAGGTAGAGTCAGACTTTGCCACAATGGTTTCTTAGATTCATTCCCAGGGTCCTGTTTGTTAGGATTATGCTTATTCCTTGCGTCGGGTGTGTGCTTTGATTTCTTCTTCTCTTACTTCAATTAGGCATGTGTTTCGGGAGGCCACATATGTTTCCGACTTTTTTGCCAGTTAGGCCTGTACTCATCGGGTTAGTTGGCATTTCTTGTGTTCTTGGTACTTCCTGCAGGCTAATCTGGTATTCTTTATTTGGACGCCCAGACTGTACCTTATGTTAGACGCTAGGATCGATGGATTTCTTATTCCATTCGATTGTTTTATATTTCTCTTTCTATTCTTATGTAATAACATTTGCTTTAAGAGATTTGATTTATGTCTCCCTCCTTATGTATTTGCTTATTTGCTGATTTATATTATAGATAGCGGTCTTGCCTAACCCCCGTCTTCTTGGTAGTTTAAAAATAATTCTTAACTTTTTAATAAGAACAATTATCAATTAATAATACATTTACAAGCATAAATTGATCCTTCAAATATTTTAATATTTTGAAGAGTTGTTAATAAGTTTTTATTGACAATAATGCAAGCAACTTAATGGAACTTCCCTTCTAAGGGTTAAGATGTGTCTTAAGCTCTGCTTGATATTGAATGTTGTACAGGTTCTGCGAAAAAAGTTGTGACTATATTATAAAACTTAATATTATGTAGTAAATACAATTTTTTTAATAATAGTTTTGATAGACCTAGTAAAAATATGATAGATTTATTATACAATTGTAAAATCAAATTAATTTATCTTTTAAGGTACAACTAGTATTTACTAAATATTTTAGTATTATAAGTTTTAAACTACGATAATCAACCTCAATCCTAAATAGGTCCATAATAGTATGAATAAATAGATTCTCGTTTATCTTTAATGGTCAATAAAACTGTTAGTGAGATCAATGTTGATGAAAATTATATAAAAGGAAAAACAACAATCGGGTCTCAAACAACTATCCAGAAGAGGATAAAATAGAAATCAAGATCAAGTATGAACATAGAGAATGATTTCAGAATCTTTCTCTCTGAATATAAGAAAAATATTGTTCATATTATCTCACACCAATTGTGGAAAGGGTTGGTGATCAGTTTATAAGTGTGAGGAAAGCATTACCCATTAAATTAGCTTTTCAGGTTGAAAGACCAAGACCCCTACTTCTTGTATTAACGAGTGCCCAAGTTCGTCAACAATCTCGATCCAATAGCTTAATAGGGAGAAATAAGTTGTCATTGCCCTCAACTAAATATAGATGTGTGAGGAAAAGATTGTAGGGATCATCATTGCTGAAGGAGAGAAGAGCATTGGTTAACTGTTACACATAGAATACACATTAACAGTCGAATAATAAAATTAAATTGATGAACTGCGTCACAAGAAAATCTTTGATGAGGATTCCCTCAGCAATATGTTTAATTAAAATGCTTACATAAACTCTATAAATTGTTAGTTTCATAAACTCTAATGCATTAATGAAACTCTTTGTGCAAAGCATTATGTAAATTTTGATCTTATCGTTAGTCTAAGTAAATTAAAAAAAAAACTTATCTTATATACAATTGTTATTGACAAGCGTCATATCAATTGTGATTAAAACTTTATATCTATGTTCAAAGTTATTTGTTAGATCTCCATTAGAAAGTGGATTCACTTTTTAACACTTTCAAGTTATTTTCCCTTCTTTAGTTTATGATTTCTATTTTGAATTTATATGTAGGTTTCAGGTCTGTTATTTCTCTTAGAACCCTATAAATATTGTTGCCATCGAACATTTACATTCAAATAGAAAATAATAATTAGACGACTACATTGAACAAGATCACATATGAGATTTAATTAACATTGAAATGACTGTCAGACTTATTAAATCTCATAGGCATTGATTTTACTGTAATATTAATCTTGAGTTAATTATGATTTCATGATTGTAATTGTTATTCCATTTGAGTTACCAATGGGCACGACACGTACTTGTAGTCAAGATTACCTAGTATCTTGGTGGGAGCAATTATGAGTATTGGAGTTATAGATTAACAATATAGAATTTGTACAACACATCTCTTGATGGGTTTTCGGTACTTGATCATAGAATTCTCTGGCCAGAATGTGTCAACATATTTAGTATGTTGAAAATGATCATTAGAGAAAACCAATAAGAATCAAGGAACAAGATGTAATTAAATTGATTGGACAGTTGAGATATCGATTTAATTAATGATGTGGTACAAAGGATTGTGCAATAAAGAAATCAATGTGGCTTGGGATGAATTATTATTCGAGCATACAATTATGGAGGCCAGTTCCAATCTTTTAGTGAAGTAGATTTAGAATTAAATAATTGGGGTAGTTTAATTACAGGCTTAATTATTACAGCCACTATTGTATATTCTCAAATGATCCTCGGGTTAGCTCATTTAATTGACTGCACCACTATTGGATTAATAAGCAAGATAACTAGCTATTTTGGTCAAAAGCCTAAATGTATCATTTAGTGGGAGGCTCCATTTAATATGCTTGTGTGTAAGGGGCTTTATGTTATTTTACAAGATGGACCCCTTATAGAAAAAGCAAAGTAACGTGGCTTTTGATTTTCATTATTTGGAGCCTAGAGTTTTCACTAAAGAGAGATATAAAAAGGCTTATTTTCTCTGAAGAAAAAAAGAGCAGCCACTTTATACAGATTAGAAAAAAAAAATTTCTCTCTAATCTTGAGAGAAAAACTTTCTCGTGCTAGTTGCTTTAGTGGTGATAAAGGCGCCCACACGTCAAGTGCAGATCAAACCTGAGTTATAACCTGGAAGATCATCGGTAACAGTTCGTGATCTAACAAACGTGGTGGTGACAGATCGTGATCGAACAGGCGTGGTGGTGGCGGATCGTGATCTGGGAGCCTAGTTTCACTTCAGCAGAAAAGCCAAATCAGATTGTTAAGGTACGATTTCTAAATTACAAATTCTTATATATTGTATGAGATCGACTTTAAAAAATTGATTTTTCTCCAACAACTATTTCATACATTAGGTCTCATGAGGTACAGTAACAATTTTTAAAAAAATTGCAGATTTGGCTACTCAACTTTGATTCGTAAGGTGGAACTATCATCCAATCAAACTAAAGGAAAACCACTACCACAAGCAACTCCCTAAGGCACTTTATCGAATAAACCCATGACAGGCCCCCACCCTTGGCCATTGTGAACCTTGACGCCCCACCATTAGAGCCGAACAAAAACTTCAACATAGGTGTACTCTCTCGATCCTAACCACTAGGTTGGCACCATCAACAATCACCAGAAACACGTCCAGTAGCAGCAGAAACAACTACAAAAGAATCAATCAACATCAAATACCAACAACAAATAAAGCAAAAGGAATAAAATAAAAAGTACAAGAAAAATTCTTAATTTATAATTTTACTAGTATATATATAAATTTAATTTTAATCGGTTCCTAATATTAAGTTGCATATTTGGGTAAATCAGATTAAATTGCATTTTAGATTTTAGGGCTTGTTTTTAATGGATTCAATTAAGTTTTGGACATCTAATCATGCAATTGGACTAATAAATTATAAATGAATGAGATAAGTGTGTGATTTAAAAATACATTTTGAACTTTAATTTGTTGAATTTAATTAATTGAATAATGGTGTCGAAGCCAGCAAAAATAAATACCTACTCTAAATAAATTGTGTATAATGATTTAGCAGGGTCGTGTCCACAGAGATCGGTACTTATTTAAATCCTTTTTAAAATGTAAAATGAAAAATGGGAGATTTGTTGACAATAATAAAAATTAAATTAAAATAATAAGAATGCAAATTAAAATTGTAATTTAAATTGGGAAAAGCTCTGGTTGAAGGAATTAACTCAGCTTGATTCGACTACTGATCATTGATTCAAATATAAATTATTACTACTTATGAATAGACCGGTTATAGCTACTGAGACCCTTTAATAGCCAATCTCTCCTTAACTAGTCGATAACCAAGGTACGACCGTTGGTTATTTCCCTAATCAATAGACAATCCTATATACGATCATAGGATTTAATCAATTGACAGCCTGAAAAAATAGAGAGATCCAAATCCTAATCAACAAACGCATACGATGGTTCATTTAAATTAGATTGTTTATTCTCATAACACAACTCATTGCTATGTTATTTGTCACAAACATTAAAATCTTCATACGATGAATCCTTTAATTGACAATAAATTAAGTTGATAATTAAATAGTGGCCAATTATCTAATTAACAAACATAATCATGACAATAATTCAGAGAATAAACAAATACCCAAAAAGTAATAAAACAATTAAAGCATAAGAAGGATCTCACAGTAGTGATGAATCAAAGCTTCATTAACCTTCAATCAGAATAATAGGTTTAGTTCTTCATAGAGAGAAGAGAAAAATTTAGATCTTGAGTTTCTTTCTTTTCTAAAATATCCCCCCCTCTTCACAATAGATTCCTCCCTTAAATACTCTCTCTCTCTCTTCTCCTCTAGAGTTCTTTTTTAAAATAAAATACTAATATCTGAAATATTAAATTCGTAATTACAAAATAACCAAAAATACAAAACACGTTAAACTAAAAACTGCAGGTCCGTAGTTGACAGCACGCACCTACGCCTTATCAACAAAGTTTTTCTGAAGTTCATAATTTCTCCAAAAAAACAATCATCCTCAAACATCATCTTGTAGCTTAATTTTAGTACCAATCAATAGAATTGCACCTACAAAAATAAAACACAAGCAAATCACTATTATTAAGTGCAAAACATCGATATTAAGGGAAGTAAATAATGCAAAACTAGTGTATAAATTGCACTCTAACAAATTCCCCCACACCAAGATAATGCTTGTCCTCAAGCATATAACTCAAGACTAATCCCAAATCTCCACTCAATTCTCATCTCAACTCATCCAAAAACAATCTTAAGCAAGCATACCTCAAGAATTTAAGTCGATCAACATTCGAGAGACAAGGATTTTAAAGCATAGGATCTCATAAACTAAGATAAAAGAAAAACATTCAACCACCAAGAAGATCCATTCAAAATTCAAGTGCAACAAGATTTAATAGCCCTCTCAATGACTTCACTCCATGCACTCAAAGTGTTTAGGGTATCATTTATGCACTCAAATCAAATCAAAGAATGCTATTACAATAAGCTTGCTCATATATCACATCTCAATCCACAAAACATGAATTAAATGAAAAAATCTAAGGGTCTTAAAAAGGTTGTAACGGGGTTAAATGGGTTAAATGAAAAAGAAAGGTCTATGAAAGAAAAAGAGATTAAAATTAGAAGAATGAACTCATTGAACGAACTTTATGATATCGAAACGCTTATTTCTACTCAAGTCACCAAGAATGTAAACATTTTTTTTCTTCTTTTTTTTGTTTTTTGTTTTTTTTTAATCAAACAAAAGAAATGAACCTTGCACAATTTAATTCAAGCATAATGCTTGTTGATCTAATTGAGAAACTTTAATTCAAGGTAGCAAGAGCAACAAAATATATACAAAATATATCCAAACAATGAGTCCAATAATCTCCTTAAATTGAGGCTCAAAAAGAAGGAAAATGGGTAAATAGATGGAGAGAATTAGATGAGTAATGGTTGAGGCTCAAAGAAAGATAGCAAATAAAGGTCTTTGGGTAGAGAAAAAAAAAGAAAAATGCGAGAATATAAAAATGGAAAGTGGTTTGCCCTTATCATTTTAATGCATAAAATCCCGTAATGCGGCTTCAACATGCATAACAAAGCAAGTTCTAGAATAAACAAATTAAGATTGATATTCACATAACAAAAATAATTAGAGCAAAATGGTTGCTCATAGGCTCAAATCCTCACAAAGTTGGTAAATTTACCATCAAATCATGTACACTATTCAAATGAATCAACCATCAATAGTGGTGTAGAATGAGAAGAAGGTAGGAGTGATATGCAAAAGGAAAGGTAAAAATGATAAGAAGTGAGAAAGATGTATGTAGTAATATAAAAGGTGAAAGATAAAATGTGAGTGATGAAAGAGTATGATAGAATAAAAATAGATATAAATAATTTGAGATAGATGAGAAAAGAGTAGTGAGAAAGTAAAGAAAAGAAAAATAATAATATATGAAGCATACTAACTCCAAAATTATTTAAGGATGAGCAGAGTGAAAATAATACTTCCAGACATCAATATTGCAAATATCCCTCCCTCACACCAAGAACTTACATTGTTCCCAATGTAAGATAATCAAAGCTCACATAAAAATTAAAGCGTAAAGATAAAAGATTAAAGGCAAAAACTTTCCTGAATTGTGAGCTTTGATCCACATAACGTCTACTGGCTTGGCAGTAATAGTAGGATGAATCCCACACTCTCGAAGTATGCGGCCAAATTCTACTCCATCTTGTTCAACTTGTGCTCCATTTTCTCTAATGGAATGCTCAAAGGTGGTGCGGATGTAGAAGGAATAGTTGGTGGGCAGCAGTTTCGTCGTCAAACTCGTCATCAGAGGTAGCACCACTCCTAGCATAAAGCTTCTTTGGAGGTTGAGTGGGTCCTGGTTCAATAAACTGAAATCTCCCCTCCTTGAATTCGACCACACCTATTCTTTCAAACACAGACATATCCAAAAATTCCTTTTTGCAAGCAGGATGCAAATCATTATTATCAAGATCAAGCACACATAGGTTTATAGCTAACAGAGTAATGTATGGACCAAGAAATAAAGTCCTATACTGTTTAAGCACACTCTGAAATTGATCTACTAACCAAAAACCTAAATTAGGTCTCACATCATTTAACATGCACCAGATAAAATAAAACTCAGTTTTAGAGAAAACTCCCGAGTGATCTTTCTTCGCTAAAAAATTATATGCTAAGAACCGATGCACACATTTCAAAATAGGATCACGTAAGAAAGAACTCTTTGATTTACTCGGGTCATAGGCATTGTGATCAACAGATAAATTACGCCAAAGACCATAAGTCATAAGTTGTTCTTAAATATGCATCACTAGAAGAATAATCATCATCAATGAATCTTAAAGTTAGGTTAAAATCTGTGATAGATTGTGAAAAATTTCATCCTATTAAACTAAACTTTATAACATCCGGAGTATGCAAAGTAAAATCATTCGATATATTAAATTGAAAAGTAGCATAAAACTCCCTAATCAACTCAACATAACCCAAACAATCAACATCAACAAACTTACGCATACCAATCTTATCTATCAAAGAATCAAAATTATCCTTAACATTCAATTTTTCAAGAGTCGGGTAATGAATATACTTAGCTGAAAGTATTTTTCGCTTAGAAATATCTTTGTACCTTTCTTTCTCTTGTTGAGTCGTGAATGTGAGGCACCCTCCGAGATTGGATTCCGCAAGTGACAAAACACTCATGCTCTTTCCATGTTTCGATCTTTGTCTCACGGCTTGGCGTGAATATGAAACTGTGTTCCATGGAACGGTAGTGGGAGCTGAAATCTTGGATTTCTTTGTGACGGGTTTCTTTTTAGACGTTGATGACTTGGAAGTTGATGTTTTCCTCTTCGGCATTGTTACAGTACTTTCACTCACGGGTTTCAATTCACGCGGCTGGAATGCAGGGCGTGGGCTGGTTGATTGCATGGGCTGCCGGTTCAGGTTGCTCGCGGATTGGTGCTGGGCGTGCACAGGCTGGTTGTGGATGAAATTGCGTTGCTGGGCTGACGCTGGTTGCTTGCATGGGCTGCTGCTCGTGAGATGCTTGCGCTGCTGATTGAGGCATGGAGCTGCGCGCAGGATGTTGGTGCTTGCGCTGGTGACTCTGGTGCTGCGAGACACAGGATGGAGCTAGTTGCGGAACGCAGCTGCTGCTCTGGTGAAGGCTGGACACGGCTGGTTCCTGCGGGAAAGAAAACAAATTTTTGTGAATTAGGGATTTTGTGAACAGTGAATTTTTTTTTCAAATAAAAAAAAATAAAAGAAAAAAAACCTTTTTTCATTTTTGTGTTTTTTTTTAATTTTATTTTTTTAATTTTTTTAAAATAATAATAAATAAATAAAATAATAATTTTTTTTTGTGATGAATTACTTGAGACTTTAAAAATTTCAGAAGTATTTTTTTAATAAGCACGTGGGCACGCCTTACCAAAAATTTTCTTCTGGCCAAAATAAGCAAAAACATTATTTAAACAATCTGAATTAAAATTAAAAACAAAAGATATAACAAAAATCAAAATAAATAAATCTTTTGGGTTGCCTCCCAAAAAGCGTCTTTGTTTTATGTCTTTGGTTAGACACATTCATGCATCAATCTCCATAAATGGAATTCTCGAGAGTCACATCCTCCACAATATTCACCGACAAACCTTCATAAAAAGGTTTTAAGCGATGACCATTAACCTTAAAAACTTTGTCAGAGGTCGGACTCCGAATCTCAACTGTACCATGAGAAAAAATATTAGTAACAATAAAAGGTCCAACCCAACAAGAACATAATTTATCCGGAAAAAGTTTAAGTTTAGAATGAAAAAGAAGAACTTTTTGACCAACAGAGAACTCCTTTCTCAAAATCATTCTGTCATGAAATGTCTTCGTCTTTTCCTTGTAAAAAACTTCCTGCACTACAAGGTTAATAACATCCACAGAAAATACCGAATGTTCCTCACTAGGATATTTCATGGCATCATTCATATTGAATTCTATAACCTCTCCATCAAACTCCATAGTGAGAGTCCATTTTATGTACATCCATTTTAGTTCTAGCAGTCTTAAGAAAATGTCTTCCTAGCAAAATTGGGACAGAATTAGAGGAGTTATCCTTTTCCATATCAAGTACATAAAAATCAGCAAGAAAAACCAACTCATTAACTTGTATTAAGACATCTTCTAATACCCCATCAGGATATGCGTTAGACCTATCAGCTAGTTGAATTATCACGCGAGTTTCTTTTAATGGACCAACATTCAAAGATGAATAAATGGAACGAGGCATGACATTAATAGAAACTCCTAGATCTAACATAGCCTTTTCAACTCTAACACTACCAATTTTACAAGGGATAGTAAACACACTTGGATCCTTGCACTTAAGAGGTAGTTTCTTTTGGAGAACTGCTGAAATATTCTCCCCCATGTGAACTTTTTCATCTCCTCTTAATTTTCTCTTGGAGGTGCACAGTTCCTTAAGGACTTTAGCATATCGAGGTATTTGTTTTATAGCATCAAATAAAAGAATATTTACCTCAAACCTTGTCAAATGTCTCAAGGATATCATTCTCTTGTTCCTCCTTCTTGGATTTTGCAAATCGGCTTGGAAAATGAGGAGGTATCACAATAGGTAGGGGTTTCGCTCTGTTGGATTGCGCATCTTGAGATTTAGGCATCAATTCATTCTTCTCAAGCTCATCTTCTATATGTTTTGTCACTTTCTTGTTAGGCTCTTGCAACTCCTTCCCACTTCTAAGGATGATAGCACTAACGTTTTGCTTTGGATTCACCTTTGATTGTGAAGTCAATCTCCCTAATACTTGAGACTCCAGACGGCTCACTGTAGTCGCCAATTGACTCATTTGGTTCTCCAAATTCTGAATGCTTGTTGTAGTTGCCTGCTGAAATTGTTGAGTGTTAGTCGCAAGTGATTTAACAATTTATTCAAGAGATCTACCTGACTTGGGGTTTGACTGTGGAGGGGCTAGTTGTCTTGGTGAGTATTGTTGTGGGAATCCTGACGGCCTAACTCCATAGCTGAAGTTGGGATGATCCTTCCATCCCGGATTATATGTTTGTGCATAAGGATCATACCTCCTCTGAGGCATGCCTGGAAATCCTCTAACTGCATTGGCTTGTTCAACAGGTTCTTCTTGAAGTGTAGAACACATATCAGTTGAATGACCCATTTTAGAAAAAATGCCACAAGTCTTCACCTGTTGCACATTACCTACAACAAACTTTTCCACAAGAGAAGTAAGTTTATCTAAACGTTGTTCAATAAAAGAAATATTTACCTCATTCACCTTCTTTGAATTGGGATTTTGCCTGCTGCCAAACTGTTGTGCATTGGCAGCCATATTTGAGATCAACTCTCTT
This sequence comes from Citrus x clementina, assembly GCF_000493195.1. NCBI lineage: Eukaryota > Viridiplantae > Streptophyta > Magnoliopsida > Sapindales > Rutaceae > Citrus > Citrus x clementina. The sequence continues at coordinate 13,513,014 of NW_006262022.1, forward strand.
GCTTGAGTAAAGGTCTTGTTCACCAACACACCTCCACTAGCAACATCTATCATACTCCTATCTATCAATGACAGTCCTTCGTAAAAGTATTGAATAAGAAGTTGATCAGAAATCTGATGCTGAGGACAGCTGGCACACAATTGTTTGAATCACTCCCAATACTCATACAAAGTCTCCCCAGGAAGTTGTCTGATCCCGCAAATGTCTTTTCTGATGTTGGCAGCTCTTGAAGCAGGAAAGTACTTCTCGAGGAACTGCTTCTTCAAACAATTCCATGTTATAATCGATCTAGGAGGCAAGTAGTACAACCAGTCTTTAGCTAGTCCATCTAAAGAGAAAGGAAAAGCACGCAGCTTAATCTGCTCTTCAGTTACGCCTTGTGGCCTCATACTTGAACACACAACATGAAACTCCTTGAGATGTTTATGAGGATCTTCACCTGCAAAACCATGAAACTTGGATAACAAATGAATAAGACCATACTTTAATTCAAAATTTACCTCCAAGTCTACATATTGAATGCAAAGTAGTTGCTGATTCAAGTCTAGTTCAGCTAACTCTCTAAGAGTTCTTTCTGTAGGTAGAGCTCTATCCATCACTTGTTCTTCTGAATCGCTAGATGATTCAACCAAATCAGGCACCGTATCTGTTTCAAAAAGCAAAAGCGACGAGGATCGTTGCTTAGCTCGCTTCGTCTGCTGTCTCAGCTGGCGAGCTGTCTTCTCAATTTCAGGATCAAACGAAAGTGTACCTGTACTAGAAGAATGAACCATACACCAAGTAAAACGTAAAAAGGATTAAATAAACGACACCAATCCCCGGCAACGGCGCCAAAACTTGATGGTTGTCGAAGCCAGCAAAAATAAAATACCTACTCTAAATAAATTGTGTATAGTGATTAGGTAAGGTCGTGTCCACAGAGATCGGTAATTATTTAAATCTTTTTTAAAATGTAAAATGAAAAATGGGAGATTTGTTGACAATTACAAAAATAAATTAAAATAACAAGAATACAAATTAAAATTGTAATTCAAATTGGGAAAAGCTCTGGTTGAAGGAATTAACTCAGCTTGATTCAACTACTGATCATTGATTCAAATATAAATTATTACTACTTATGAATAGATCGGTTATAGCTACTGAGACCCTCTAATAGCTAATCTCTCCTTAACTAGTCGATAACCGAGGTACGACCATTGGTTATTTCCCTAATCAATAGACAACCCTAGATACGATAATAGGATTTAATCAATTGACAGCCTGAAAAAATAGAGAGACCCAAATCCTAATCAACAAACGCATACGATGGTTCATTTAAATTAGATTGTTTATTCTCATAACACAACTCACTGCTATATTATTTATCACAAACATTAAAATCTTCATACGATGAATCCTTTAATTGATAATAAATTAAGTTGATAATTAAATAGTGGCCATTTATCTAATTAACAAACATAATCATGATAATAATTCAGAGAATAAACAAATACCCAAAAAGTAATAAAATAATTAAAGCATAAGAAAGATCTCACAGTAGTGATGAATCAAAGCTTCATTAACTTTCAACCAAAATAATAGGTTTAGTTCTTCATAGAGAGAATAGAAAAATTTAGATCTAGGGTTTCTTTCTTTTCTAAAATATCCCCCCCTTTTCACAATAGATTCCTCCCTTAAATACTCTCTCTCTCTTCTCCTCTAGAGTTCTTTTTTAAAATAAAATACTAATATCTGAAATATTACATTCGTAATTACAAAATAACCAAAAATACAAAACACGTTAAATTAAAAACTGCAGGTCCATAGTTGACAGCACACGCCCATGCCTTATCAACAACGTTCTTCTGAAGTTAATAATTTTTCGAAGAAAACAATCATCTTCAAACATCATCTTGTAGCTCAATTTTAGCACCAATCAATATAATTGCACTTACAAAAATAAAACACAAATAAATCACTATTATTAAGTGCAAAACATCGATATTAAGGGAAGTAAACAATGGAAAACTAGTGCATAAATTGCACTCTAACATTGAACAAGGAAAATTTTGTAATTTCAACTAACGATATAGAATATATCATCTGAAATCTTTGACCAAACGATGGCAGCTGCCCCCACTTGCCCTTTATTGGCTTCGCCACATGCTATGCTTAGGGATAACCGTCACCTCTAATGCACTCACCAACTTCAAGCCATTTAGATCCATCCATCGCTTCCATTCTTCCAGTCATTGTCATCGAAATGCCTACTTATTTGAAATATGTAGCCGTCACCAACAACCTAAACTAGGAGCTTCCATTCGAGAAGGGATTCTCCCATTCCCTCTTTGGCTGGTATCGCACTGTTTCTATTTTTATTTTTATTTTTATTTTTATGTCCTTTTATTTGTTTTTGTTATGTTTTTTCTTGTACTTTTTATTTTATTCCTTTTGCTTTATTTGTTGTTGTTATTGGATGTTGATTGATTCTTTTGTAGTTGTTTCTGCTGCTACTGGACATGTTTCCGGTGATTGTTGATGGTGCCAACCTAGTGGTTAGGACCGCGAGAGTACACCTATGTTGAAGTTTTTGTTTAGCTCTAATGGTGGTGCGTCAAGGTTCACAATGGCCTAGGGTGGGGGCTTGTCATGGGATTATTCGATAAAGTGCCTTAGGGAGTTGCTTGTGGTGTTTCTTTTTTCTTTCTTAAGTTTTTGTTGTTTTAATAATGCCACCGAATTTAGTTCAATAAACCGATTAAAAGAATATATATATATTCTTCAATCTTCAGAATTTGACTATCTTTTGTTACAACTCTAATTTCTCAAGGAATGTAAGAGAAATACTAATTGTAAATTTTTTCCTTAGGATGCACATAAATTTTACCCCCACTAATGGGATTAATGGGCCGTTTGTTTTTTTGACTTATAGACTTAGTTTTAACTAGTTAAATTATTAAGTTTGTTTGTTTTTTTTTTAACTTAATGAAAGTTTTCAGTCATTATGCTATTATGTTATCAAGCTAATTTTTTTAAACTTTTTACTTAATTTAAAAAGTTTGAATGATATCATTAAAATATATTTTCTAAAATTAATATCCTTATTTAATTAATTAATTTTCATCTTTACCTAAGTAAATTTTAATAATTAACATTATTATCCGTCTCTATCACTTGTTGTAATATATAGTGGTATATTATTATTATTTTTATCTTTTTATTTTCTTCAAATTAGCATTATTTATCTTCCTATGTTTTCGTGAATATTTTTCATAGAAAAACATCATAAACTACAAAAAAAAAGTTGATTAAGATATACTACCATATAATATTTAAAGGTTGTATTCAATTGAATATGATTTATGTTACAATAATATATTATCTTATTTATGTTGTTTGAGATGATTATTTTTTTAAAATATTTATAATTTGTAAGGGCACAAATATGAAAAAAACTAATTTTTAATTTTTTTAAGAAAAAACATAACCTAATATATTTTCAGCTATTTAGACAAAAATAAAAAAATAAAACATATCATTCCGATTCAAACAATTAACTTTATTTACAATTCAAACTAATTTAAGTCTATTCATATTTTTTTAAACATATAATTTATGTTACAATAGTATATTATCTTATTTATGTTATTTAAGATGATTATTATTTGTTTAATATTTATAATTTGTAAGGGCACAAATATAAAAAAATTAATTTTTTTAAAAAATAACCTAATATATTTTTAGCAATTTAAACATATCATTCCGATTTAAACAATTAACTTTATTTAGAATTTAAATTAATTTAAGTCTATTCATATTTTAAACAAAAAAAAGTAAATGCTACCTAAGTCACTGAGCACAACAATTTGATCGCAAGAATACAAGACAAACGGCAGTGATGGTGCTTTATGATTTTGGTGATCTGTACCCAGATCGCGGTATGTGTTGGTCAGAGACTAGGAATAAGCAGTAAGGGATGGATTGAAATGCAGAGTGTAGAAAGACGCGCGGCTGACGGTGGTAAAAGAATGGTGGCTGCGCATTCTTGTTGGGATTAGGGTTTGCTTTTTGTTCAATATTTTAAAAGAACCGTAAGCCACAAAATCCAGGAGAAAAGACTAAATTCCCCCTTCACAATGACACTG
>NW_006262022.1:13517237-13534785 GCF_000493195.1 Citrus x clementina
GACAGTAATTCCATATACGGAATAGTTGACTAATTGGCTTAACCAAATTGATCCGTCAACAATCATATTTTAAAATCTGCCCCAACAAAGTCATATTTACATAAGAGTAGTTTATGTTCAATGGCCAATATCGCTTTTGATTGTTAAAACTAAATATTAACAAATCAAATTGAAGTGTGGAACACATGCAAGGAATTAATGAATTAGACAAGACAAATCACCACATATGTTCTCCTTTTAAAATGCCAAAATTAGGTGCATGATTACTGGCAATAATCTATGACGGTTTGGTTCCAACCACGCTCAATCTTCTTTCACTTTTAGAAAATAGTCCAAACGTGTGTGCAAAGTTTTGATTTTTTTAAGATACATTCAATTGAAAACGAATGTTTGACCTGGAAACGCACGTGTTTTGTCTAAAAGAAGAGGCTGAGCTGGCTTTGAAGAAAGAAGACTTGAATTAGTAAACTCTTACTATCACGTGTTTCATATTTATTTATAAATGATGTCAAGTTGAACTATCAGCAGTATCATGCTTAGTGGTTGACTGGCTGTTAGATTAATTAGAGATTTATCTGTTGGGATTAATAAAATATTTGAGATATTTTCAATTGCATAAATATTTTGAATAAGGTCTGTTTAATCATATTATATGTATTTATGTGATCATCATATGGATTCACAAAAAACATAAATACAAGTTATCTTATGATTAAATAAATTAAGTTCGCAGTTGATAAATAGAGTTGGACGCTCTATTTATGTTTAGACTGTAGTAAATTCATTAAATGATTTTTCTTAATCATGTATGTATTTACTGATATAGTTTGACTACATTGAGCTGGATCACATATGAGATTTAATTAACCTTGAAATGACTGTCAGACTTATTAAATCTCATAGGCATTGATTTTACTGTAATATTAATCTTGAGTTAATTATGATTTCATGATTGTAATTGTTATTCCATTTGAGTTACCAATGGGCACGACACATACTTGTAATCAAGAATTTGTACAACACATCTCTTGATGGGTTTTCGGCACTTGATCATAGAATTCTTTGGCCAGAGTGTGTCAACATATTTAGTATATTAAAAATGATCATTAAAGAAAATCAGTAAGAATCAAGGAACAATTTGTAATTAAATTGATTGGACAGTTGAGATATCGATTTAATTAATGATGTGGTACAAAGGATTGTGCAATAAAGAAATCAATGTGGCTTGGGACGAATTATTATTCGAGCATACAATTATGGAGGTCAGTTCCAATCTTTTAGTAGAGTAGATTTAGAATTAAATAATTGGGGTAGTTTAATTACAGGCTTAATTATTGCAGCCGCTATTGTGTGTTCCCAAATGATCCTCGGGTTAGCTCATTTAATTGACTGCACCACTACTGAATTAATAAGCAAGATAACTAGCTATTTGGGTCAAAAGCCTAAATGTATTATTTAGTGGGAGACTCCATTAATATGCTTGAGTGTAAGGGGTCTTGTGTTATTTTACAAGGTGGGCCCCTATAACACAAGAATAAGTAACGTAACTTTTGTTTTAATTATTTTTTAATTTAAATCAAAAGGGATTTAATAGAATTAAAAATTAAATAAATATGGAGCCTAGGGTTTTCACTAGATAAAAAAAATATAAAAGGGCTTATTTTCTCCCAAAAGAAAGAGAGCAGCCACTTTATATATATGAGAGAAAAAGATTTTTCTCTCTATTGTTGAGAGAAAAATTTTCTCGTGCTAGTTGCTTTAGTGGTGATAAAGGCACCCACACGTCAAGTGCAGATCAAACTTGAGTCATAACCTGGAAGATTATTTGGTGGCGGATCGTGATCTAGCAAGAGTGGTGGTAACGGATTGTGATCTAACAGGAGTGGTGGTGACGGATCATGATCTGGGAGCCCAAATCACTTTAGCGGAAAAAGGCAAATCGGATTTTCAAGGTACGATTTCTAGATTACAAATTCTTATATATTGTATGAGAGCGATCCTAAAAGGTTTTATAAAAATTAAAAAAAAACTGATTTTTCCCAACATTATCTGCATCTTTACTAAGAATAATTTTTTTAACTTTTAAATGAATTGTGTAAATGCAGTCAAAGTAGGTAACTGGAGCAGTGGAGTTGGCGAAATGGAATTTATAGTTCGTATTCAAAATATAAAAATATTCCTTTCTTTTTTTTTCATTTTTTCGAAAAATGGACCAAATAGCTTTGGGCTAAAAGGTTGTGGCCGAATAGACTCAAGTGTATAAGGCTAAGAGTTCTACTATTTACCCCAGGTCAAATCCCGAGTCAAACCCCGAAATTAATGCAAACGACGCCGTTTCGTGAATTTTTTTTTTTATCACCATCAAACAATGTCGTTTGCTATGCTTTTCATCTCCGTATGAGCACTGCATCAATTGAATTTGCTAAGTACTTCCCGATCCCTTAAGCCAACAAGAAATTGGGCAAAGCTTCAAGAAACAAAGCCGCTTGAATGAATACTGTACCAACAATTTCAGCCGCTTGAATGAACATTGTACCACAATTTACAGGCCGTGAGAGAGAAAATGAAAAGAGATATATTTCTTTTGCCATTTACATCTCATATTTACAGAATAATGCCCTCAACTTCCCTTACAAAAATTCTTGATCATCTTTCCTACCCCCTTTGCTATTACACACTACACAGATATAATCATGTGATTCTAGTTGGAGAATTTTAATTAGAATATATCATCATCAATTCCCTTGAACTTTTCCATTTTTATCTTTGTTTAAGGATGAATCCCCGATAAAATAAACAAAAAAAATAAAGATGGGAACAAAATAAATAAAAATAAAGAAGAGTGAGAAATTACGATACTAACCTTATTGCGCTATTACAACCTTTCTATAAAAATACACAAAAATAAATACGTGAAATAAATTAACTAAAAATTAAATTAATAAAATAAACAAAAAAAATTACAAAGAAAAATAAATTGAAAATTAAATTACAGAATTTTAAAGAAGAGAAAAAGGAAAGAAATACTAACCTTTAAATGTAGATTCACTTTTTTTTTCTTTTTTTTTAATTAAAAAAAATTACAAGAAAATAATTAAAAGAAATTATTCACAAAAATTAATTCTATGAATTAAAATTACTTACCTCCCCGGCAACGGCGCCAAAAACTTGTTGTGCAAATTTTAATGTACTCGCAAGCGCACGAATCTATTGTAGTATAGATTTATGGTGACGAGTGTCGATCCCACGAGGAGGTGGATTTTAATTGTGTAGAATTAATTTTGTAAATGGGTGATTGGATTTATGGTGGAAATGATTTGGAATATGCTAAAACTTAAATTAAAATGGCGAGAATAAATTCTAAAATTGGTATTGAAATGGCGAGAATAAATTGACGAGAATTATATTGAAATGACGTACTTGGGTATCTGGATCCGTATCAACATGCATCATGGGCTAAATAATCCGTATTAATGCCAATTAAATCATGAGGGGGGAATCCACACCTCATGAACCACGCTCTAATCAATATGGTGCTAAGGGCTTATCGTGCCAAATAATAATAACCTTATACTAGAGAGCCGGTGTAACCAAGGCGGTATCTAGACAAGACTATTATTATTTGTCGACGAGAAGTCAAAACATCCACAAAAATTAGAGGGGAAGAGAAAATAAATTTACCAAATTAAGCCCATGACACATGTTGAGACTTCACCTTCAACCCAAGCTTGAAAGAAAATTAGCCACTCATAGTTGAACTAGGGGCAAAATGGGAATTTATTAAAATACGAAGAAAATACAAGATGGAGAGGGAATTACAGAAAATGGATCCCAAAAATGGATTCAGAGATATCAAATTAGGGGGGAGAGGCCCTCTTTTTATAGATACATGGAGTAAATCATGGCCATCGGATTAAAAACAGTTTGGACGCTCATGATTGCACCACGTCATCAGTCAACAGTCCACGGTTTGACCACGCGGATAAACAGTAACACGGTTTGACCCGACTTTGAACAGTAACGCGGTTTGACCCGGATGAACAGTAACGCGGTTTGGTTGAAAATAATCCTGTGTGATGCATGCACCGTACGCGAGATTTTTCGTCCATTGATATGCTGCCACGTCACCATCAACAGTACATAAGAATTTTAGTCCAACAGGATCGTGACACCTCATCAGTCAATGCCACATCATCATCCGTCTATGTGAACAGTGTTGTGAACAGTAACGTATACAGTACCGTACACGTGAATAGTACCGTACATGTGAATAGTGTCATTTTTCCTTTTATGCTCCTCCTAAGGTTTTCTACCGTCCTGAGTTCAAAAGTGATGTCCGTTTTGTCGTCTGATCTCTCCTTTATTGTGAAATGACTATAATGCCCCCTAAAATACATAAATTACTTAATTAAAATAAAACACACGTAATTAAATCACAAGAATGTTAAATACATAAAAGTAAGGGTTGTTAGTAAAACTTGAAATGTAAAATGACAGTTTTCTCCTTTATAAATATGCATTTTCTAACACTCAACACACCCCCCAACCAACTTATTGCTAGTCCCTAGCAAATAAAGCGAAAACAAAATTCAAATTCAAAATGATTTTTTTTTTTTTTAGAAACCCTCGTGTTTATTCAATCAGATTAATGACAGCAATCAAATAAAAGTATAAGCATTATCTCCAGTCTAAAGCAACATCACACCCACATCAACCATCCACATGAATTAGCCCAGTAGACTTTGTTATAGCTACTTTCAAGAATGACATGTCAAACCCCAAAATCTCACTGGAAGTAGTGACACTCTCACAAATAAATTAAACCCAATAAAAATAGTCACTCCAATGAATGGTAATTGAGAGAGAAAATAATAAAGAAGTGATATCACATGCTCTCACCAAGATGAAATAAATATGCCCTCAGCTTAGAAATAATACGATCTCAAGTCAAATAAAATGTAAGTCAACCCACTTTATTTATCTTTTTTTTTTTTAATTATGCATCACTACATCTTTTTAGCCCATATAACTAGCTTCTACTTCAAACTATAGTTCCCTAAAATCAAGAAGGACTTTTATTAGGACGTAACATAGGCTAGGGACATGGCTAACAAAGAAGGGAAATAAGGAAAACAAAGTGTATGTTTGAGAAAAATGCAGAAATTTTTTATTTTTTATTTTTTGGAAGTTGCAAGGTGGATTTCACCTATTATTTTTATTTTTATTCTTTTGAAACAACAACTTTTGTTTTGTTGTTTTTTTTTTTTTTTGCTATAACTTCACTGAACAACATAATTATTTACATTTTCTCAAACATAAATAAGTGATGGAACTTATAAGATATCGGGTAATACTCCAAATCGGAGTGGGTCAAGATGATAAGTTGACAAAGAAAATATTTTTTTTTTAAAGGCTCAAAAGGGTTAACTATGGATATTTAATAAAAGGGATGGCTAGAAAGGCTCAAACGGATCAAAGATGGTCTTTCCATCGTCTTTTAGGGCTCTAAATAACCTTCCATATCTACTAGTTAGATGGGCCTCCAAATGTAGCAACACACTATTTTTTTTTCTTCTTTTTTTTTTTAATTTTTATTAAGGGTTAACTCAAAAGAAATCTAGAGATCGTGTATACAATAATAAACTGTTAAGCTGTATAAAGAATGGGCAAAAGGGTTACTCTCCAAGGAAAATGATAGGCTCAAAAACTCACTTGGTACTTATTATGACATGTTGATTCCTTCAAGCAACTCATATTTGTCTCCGACATCAACATGTAGAGTAGCAAACATAATGTAACATCACTTAAGACCAAAGATAATACAAATACTAAAATTTGAAATTAATCATGTCATCCAATGTTAAAACAAATCACACAAATTTTTTTTTTTAAACAACATTCTACCCCCCAACCTATTCTAAACATGAAAGGAAAATATGCATGCATAAATGTGAAAATGATGCATAAAAACTAATTAGAAAAGTTACACGTAAAATGATAGAAATATGGGTGGTAACAGAAATGAAAATGTTTTTTTTTTTAAAGAAGATGCGTTTCTAGAGGAACTACACTCCATATTCAACCATTTTCGACCACAAGTTGGAAAATGTATATTTATAGAGGAGAAATTAAAAAGAAGAAAAATAAAAATAAAAACATAATAAAGAAAAAGAAAATGTCTGAATTTTTTTTTTAATTTTTTAATAATAATTTTTTTTTTACGATGAAGATGCGTTTCTAGAGTCACTACACTCCATATTCAGCCATCTTCGACACAAAAAGTTAGCAATAGTTAGTTTCTACAACAAAAATTAGTAAAAACTTAACCAAAATTCCACAATTGTCGACTATTCCCTCCCCCCAACCAGAACGAAACATTGTCCTCAATGTTTGAAAGGAAAGAAGTAGAGTTTAGAAGACATCACCTGGGTGGTGCAACACAGAAAACAATATTTACAAGCGGAGAGTTAAATCTAATTTGTACTTCTTACTGCGGCTACTGTTACCATCATTATTTGGGCGCTCCAACACAAAAGTCCAGGGGTCTGGCTCCGGTTTATAAGCTTGTAACATATCAAGTAGCTCATTAGCAGTGTGAGCACAAATAAAAAGTTTTTTCACATTAGAAGGAATGAAATAGTTTTTTATTGCATGGTTAAGAAATGCGATAAAGCCATCATAAAAATTATTGACATTTAACAAACCGATGGGTTTTTGGTGGATGTGCAGATGGGCCCAAGATGCTAGCGTGATAAGTGCCTCTAGTGTTGCAAGATCTCCTGGAAGGAAAATAAAAGCATCAGCATGATTAAGCATTTCAGTTATTCTTTCTTGCATACCTGAGACGACTAACTCTTCTCCAGTTGATGAGTCAGATGAACTGCCCAATGGTTTTAAGACTCTTGGGATGATGCCTAACACTTGACTTCCTCTGATAAAAGCTGCTTCTGAGACCATTTTTGATAACCCTCGATTACCTCCTCCATACACCAAGTGTAATTTTCTCGCTGCTATGCTTCGACCAAGATCTATGGCTGCCTCAACGAACTCTTTATGTTTGTCATATGTAAATCCAGAAAGCACACAAATGTTCTTGAATTGTCTATTGGGAGTAGCTGACATTGTGATACTTCTCAAAAACAATTTGTGAGTGCTTGACAAAAAAGAAATTACATTTAAGAGTCTTGGTGATAGTGGGTCATGGTTGTGTATGAGGTAATATGTTAGTGTCAAATAACGCGTAAAGCACGTGGCTCGCAAGTCAAAAAGAAAACAGTAAAAAGGAAAAAGCAAACAGTAATAAAATTATTAAAGACAATAATGCAAACAATAAGACAATAGTGAAATAAAATAACAATAAAGTAAAAGGATATTTACAGGTAGTTGCGACTGTGGCTCACATCTTCCTCTGGTTTTACGTCCAGAAACGGCTTGAACGCCCTCTATAGGTCGAGGATAAGCTTCCTATCCAGTTTTCTTATAAACTGGCAAACAAGATCATTTATAGTCAGATTCCCGAGACTATATCGTGCATGCTCTTTCTGGAATAATGGCCATAACTGGAGAATCGCTCCTTGCACATATCCACTGGGATGCGTTTCAAGAGACAAAAGGATATCATCCAATGACTCCTTATTCAAGTCATCCCTAATGAATTGAATCTTATCTTCCCTGTTATCAGACACCATTCCTAAAGAACATGGGTTTTTATTGCAACTCATTCTGGCACACTTATGACAAGCAACAGAAATTCTTCGAGCTCGTCGTTTTCTTGCATAATTTCCTTTACCACAACCAAGCATGTATGCAATAAATTTTGGAGGTAACTCACCTGCCGATCGTACTTTAGCCTCAATTAACCAACGGATGTCAGCAGGTATGTTATTCCTCATGAGTAATCGCATGCGTTCGGACCGAGCTTTATAGATCGTAAGGAGGGCATTCTGAGGAAGTGAAGGGAATTGCTTGTGAAGCTTCGCTAGAATCTCGTTTCTGTCCATACCTTTGCCTCAGAATATCAGTTATTATGGGAAACTGAAGTAACCGACTTGATTGTCACGGAGTACCGTTATCCGCCACTTCACCGGGGTAACAAACTAAAGCACACAAACAGAAAAACAAATTAAAACACACAAAGAAAATTAAAATCGTCCTCTTATTGAATTTACCTCAAGCTCCAACTGGATGTCGTAAACACTTCTCTCAATATCTCTGAGTTGGCTTTCTAAACCCTCAACATAGGCTACTAACTCTGGTGGTTGTAGAGCCCAAATGCGATGTGTTTTACAAAATTGAATCTGTCTTTTGAGATGAGTTTTGACACGTTGAAGTGGTTTAAGAATGTTCAGGAGGAACGGTCTAAGTATGAGACTCATGATTAAAAATGATAAGAGAAAACTTAATGGTAAAATAAACACACTTATGCAAAAACAATTTCAATTAGCAAAAGAATAATAATAAAAAGAAAGAAAGAAAAATCAAATCAACGAAAAAAAAAAATCAATTCAAATTTGGTGGGTCACTCAAATTTATTTCGGTGTCTTCGTCATGTGGTTGGTACTCTAGATATGGCTTTAATCTTTGACCATTAACTTTAAACGTGACACCGTTCTTTAGGTCCTTAATTTCAATTGCCCCATGTGGAAAAACAGTATGAACAATAAAGGGACCAGACCAACGAGAGCGTAACTTACCTGGGAATAGGTGCAAGCGAGAATTGAATAAAAGCACTTTCTGACCTGGAGTGAACGATTTCCTCATAATTTGCTTATCATGGAAGACTTTCATTCGTTGCTTGTAAATCTTGGCATTTTCGTATGCATCATTGCGAATTTCTTCAAGTTCTGCCAGCTGTAATCTTCTTTCTGAGCTGGCTTGCTGCATGTCAAAATTGAATTTCTTGATGGCCCAATACGCACGATGCTCGAGTTCCACAGGTAGGTGGCAAGCTTTTCCATACACTAGCCTGTAGGGTGACATCCCAATCGGGGTCTTGAAAGCCGTTCTATATGCCCATAAGGCATCATCAAGTCGTAATGACCAATCTTTTCTGTCTGGCCTCACCGTCTTTTCTAATATGTGCTTTATTTCTCGATTGGAGATCTCAACTTGGCCACTGGTTTGCGGATGATACGGAGTCGCCACTTTGTGTGTGATTGAATACTTTGTCAAAAGAGCTTTGAATGCTTTGTTACAAAAGTGGGCACCACCATCACTGATTATTGCTCGAGGGAATCCAAAGCGTGAAACAATGTTGCTTTTCAAAAATGCTATCACCACCTTGTGATCATTGGTCCTACATGAAATTGCTTCTACCCATTTTGATACGTAGTCAACAGCAACCAATATGTATTGATGGCCAAAAGACGGGGGAAAGGGTCCCATGAAGTCGATACCCCATACGTCAAAAATCTCAACCACTAAAATTGGATTTAGTGGCATCATGTTCCTTCGTGTAATGCTCCCCATTCGTTGACACCTATCACATGAAGAACAGAAAGTGTAAGCATCTCGAAATATAGTTGGCCAATAGAAACCACATTGTAAAACTTTAGTCGCTGTTTTCTTAGCACTGAAATGGCCTCCACAAGCTTGTTCATGGCAGAATGAAAGAATATTCTGAATTTCATTTTCTGGGACACATCGTCTAACAATTTGATCAGCACAATACTTGAACAAATACGGGTCATCCCAAAAGAAATTCTTTATCTCTGCAAAGAATTTAGCCTTGTCTTGCTTGGTCCAATGCTCTGGAAGTTTACCTGTAACAAGATAATTAACTATATCAGCATACCAAGGTAATACTTCCACACTCATTAATTGTTCATCTGGAAATGACTCATTTAATGGTAATTGTTCTATAATTGTGTCAAAATGGAGACGAGAGAGATGGTCCGCCACAACATTTTCTGTCCCTTTTTTATCTTTGAATTCCAAGTCAAATTCCTGCAAAAGTAACACCCAACGAATTAGTCTAGCTTTTGCATCTTTCTTTGTGAGAAGATATTTAAGAGCAGCATGATCCGTGAATATAATTATTTTACAACCAATGAGATATGATCGAAATTTTTCCAATGCAAACACTACTGCTAGCATTTCTTTTTCAGTAGTTGAATAGTTCAACTGTGCATCATTTAATGTCATACTAGCATAGTAAATAACGTGGGGAATTCGATCAACTTTTTGTCCTAATACAGCTCCTACTGCATAATCAGATGCATCACACATGAGTTCAAATGGTAAGCTCCAGTTCGGGGCCTGAATGATGGGTGATGATGTCAACAACTGTTTTAATTTTTCAAACGCCACAAGACATGAATCATTAAAGACAAAAGGTGCATCCTTAGCAAGTAAATTGCATAAGGGTCTAGAAACTTTGCTAAAATCTTTAATGAAACGTCTATAGAAACCAGCATGCCCAAGGAAAGATCTTACTTCTCTGACTGTTTTGGGTGGAGGAAGATTAGAAATGAGATCCACCTTGGCTTTGTCAACCTCAATACCTTTGCTCGAAATGATGTGACCAAGAACAATACCTTGTTTTACCATAAAATGACACTTCTCCCAATTTAAGACCAAGTTCTTCTCGATACATCTCTGCAGAACTAGTGTTAGATAATGTAAACATTGATCAAACGAGTCACCAAAGACAGAAAAGTCATCCATAAAGACTTCAAGGAATCGTTCAACCATATCAGAAAAAATGCTCAACATGCATCGTTGAAATGTAGCAGGTGCATTACATAATCCAAATGGCATTCTCCTATATGCAAATGTGCCAAAAGGGCAAGTGAAAGTAGTTTTCTCTTGATCTTTTGGTGCTATGGGAATCTGATTATATCCTGAGTAGCCATCTAGAAAGCAATAAAATTCATGGCCTGCTAATCTATCAAGCATTTGATCAATAAATGGTAAAGGAAAATGGTCTTTACGTGTGACAGAATTCAACTTTCTATAATCAATGCATACACGCCATCCTGTAGTCACTCTAGTGGGTATCAATTCATTATCAGCATTCGTAACTACTGTGACTCCTGACTTTTTGGGGACAACTTGTACAGGACTGACCCATAAACTATCAGAAATTGGGTAAATGATACCTGCGTCTAATAGCTTAAGGACTTCTGTTCTAACAACTTCTTTCATATTAGGATTTAACCGACGTTGCATTTCCCTAGTAGATTTAGCATTTTCATCAAGGTGAATGTAATGCATGCAGTCTACTGGGTTTATACCTTTTATGTCCGCTATGGTCCATCCTAATGCCCCTTTGTGCTCTTTCAAAACATCTAACAACTTTCCTTTTTGTTCGTCATTGAGGGATGATGAGATGATTACCAACAGAGTACTTTCTTCCCCCAAAAATGCATATTCCAAAGTGTTGGGTAATGGTTTGAGCTCGAGTTTCGGTGGTGATTCTGATGATGGGATGAGTTTCTTCTCTGATGGTGCTAGTTGTTCAACTCTTGACTTCCATTCATTAGTGTCCATGGATGGTACTGAGTCAAGCAGGGCGTTGACCTCTTCGACCGATCTGTCAATATCAAAATCAAAACCAAAGTGAGTTAAGCATGTCTGTAAAGTATCATCACTAAGGTTTGAAACAAGAGTGTCATCAACTAATGCTTCTATTAAATCCACATCAACAATTCCATCATCTGCATTGTGAGGTTGTTTGGCAATGTTGAAAATATTTAGCTCCATAGTCATATTGCCGAAAGACAACTGCATATTTTCAGTCCTGCATTGAATGTGAGCATCCGCAGTTGCCAAGAAAGGTCGGCCTAGAATAATGGGGATGTGCTTCCTTGAATCCTGTATTTGTTGAGTGTCAATTACAATGAAATCAACAGGAAAATAAAACTTGTCTACCTGGATAAGCACGTCCTCCACAATACCACGAGGTATTTTCGTGGACCGATCTGCAAGCTGTAACACCACTGGAGTTGGGTGTAATTCTCCAAGTCCAAGTTTCAAAAACACTGAATAAGGTAACAGATTTACATTAGCTCCTAAATCCAACAAAGCATTCTCAATTGTGTGGTTCCCTATGCTACATGAGATAGTGGGGGAGCCTGGGTCTTTGCATTTTAGAGGAATTTTATGTTGGAGGATAGAACTAACGTTTTCTGTTAAAAATGCCTTCTTTTGAACATGCATGTTTCTCTTTTTAGTACAAAGGTCTTTAAGAAACTTGGCATAAGATGGAACTTGCTTAATAGCATCAAGTAAAGGGATGTTAACACTTACCTGTTTGAAGATTTCAAGAATCTCACCTGTGGATTTTCCCTTTTTTCCTTTAGCTAACCTCTGAGGAAATGGAGCTTTGGGAACATATTCCCGTGTGTTGGTTTCTTCTTTCTCCTCCGGTGATGATTCCTCAACATTCACAGGTACAATTTGATTTTCTTTTGTCACCGGCATCTCCACTTTGTTGTCGACTTCTTTTCCTTTTCTCAAGGTCATGATTGCTTTGACCTCTCCATGCTGCTGTGGTGAACTGGTACTTGCTTCATATACTCCTTTAGGATTAGGCACTGGTTGACTTGGAAATTTGCCTTTCTCAACAGTCATTGCCAATGTCTGAACTGAAGAAGCAAGTTGTCCCACCATCTTTTCGAGGCTTGAAACAGATTGAGCTTGTGAGTTGAAGCCTGCTCTCAACTCATTTCGTAGTCCATCAATGGTGCGGTTCTGTTGCTCAATCGTGGAGTGAGTAACATTCCTGAAGTTCTGGAATGCATCCTCCCATGGTCTAGGTTGAGAGTGGTTCTGGTTCTGATTGTATGGTCTAAATGGTGGCTGAGAGGCTTGAGGAACTTAAGGAATTTGTTGCATTGGTGGAGCTAGAGCTGCTGGTCCATTCTGTTGGAATCCTTGAGACCATGAAAAATTGGGGTGGTCTCTCCATCCAGGGTTATATGTGTTGGAGTATGGGTTGTAATTCGATGGTTTTCTCATTACACCTATGGCATTGACTTGATATGAGTATGAGTCATGGTCATGGTCATGTGGCTCTGTTGATTTAGCAGTCGATAATGATGCTATTTGTTGAGAGAGACCTTCAATTATCGCTTTGACTTCTTTAATTTCTGAACTTGATTCGCCAATGTGAACCTCATTTACTCCCTTAATTCTTCTAGTATTCTTGAGTGATCGACTCCGTTGTTGGGAATTATCTGCTTGTCGCTGGAAGAATTCCCAAATCTCTGATGCACTTTTTGACATTAGCTCTCCTCCACTCGTTGCCATTAGCCATTCTTGCACATTTGGTAATAATCCCTCCAAAAAGTATTGGCATTGGTGCCATTTCTCGTACCCATGATGTGGACACTTCAAGAGTAGCCCATTAAATCGCTCCCATGTTTCGAAAAATTGCTCGTCCTCTCTCTGGGTAAACTCTGAGATTTCCCTGCGAATAGCATTGGTTTTATGCACTGGGAAATATTTATTTAAAAATTTAGTTACCATTTGTTCCCATGATGAAATGCTATTAGCAGGCAATGTATTAAGCCATGAACGAGCTCTATCCTTTAAAGAAAATGGGAATAATCTGAGTTTAACATCATCGTCTGAAAAATTTTCATATTTAAAAGTTTGACAAATGGCATGAAAATCATTCAGATGATTATATGGATCCTCATTTTCTAGGCCATAAAATGTGGGGAGACAATTTAGCACACTAGGTTTTAGTTCAAAGCTCCTAGCAGCTACATTAGGGTATCTTATGCATGATGTGCTCAAATTAGCTAAAAGACTGAAGTAGTCCTTAAATGGCCTCTCCTGTGGTTGCAAATCCATTTTATTTTTAATTTGTTTGTGTGTGCGAAGTGTTTTCTCAAGTTCAAGGTCTATAGGTTCAAGATTGGGTAATAATGACCTTCGACCATGCATGCAAAACAAATAAAATAAAAAAATAAAGATGGGAACAAAATAAATAAAAATAAAGAAGAGTGAGAAATTACGATACTAACCTTATTGCGCTATTACAACCTTTCTATAAAAATACACAAAAATAAATACGTGAAATAAATTAACTAAAAATTAAATTAATAAAATAAACAAAAAAAATTACAAAGAAAAATAAATTGAAAATTAAATTACAGAATTTTAAAGAAGAGAAAAAGGAAAGAAATACTAACCTTTAAATGTAGATTCACTTTTTTTTTTCTTTTTTTTTTAATTAAAAAAAATTACAAGAAAATAATTAAAAGAAATTATTCACAAAAATTAATTCTATGAATTAAAATTACTTACCTCCCCGGCAACGGCGCCAAAAACTTGTTGTGCAAATTTTAATGTACTCGCAAGCGCACGAATCTATTGTAGTATAGATTTATGGTGACGAGTGTCGATCCCACGAGGAGGTGGATTTTAATTGTGTAGAATTAATTTATTAAATGGGTGATTGGATTTATGGTGGAAATGATTTGGAATATGCTAAAACTTAAATTAAAATGGCGAGAATAAATTGACGAGAATTATATTGAAATGACGTACTTGGGTATCTGGATCCGTATCAACATGCATCATGGGCTAAATAATCCGTATTAATGCCAATTAAATCATGAGGGGGGAATCCACACCTCATGAACCACGCTCTAATCAATATGGTGCTAAGGGCTTATCGTGCCAAATAATAATAACCTTATACTAGAGAGCCGGTGTAACCAAGGCGGTATCTAGACAAGACTATTATTATTTGTCGACGAGAAGTCAAAACATCCACAAAAATTAGAGGGGAAGAGAAAATAAATTTACCAAATTAAGCCCATGACACATGTTGAGACTTCACTTTCAACCCAAGCTTAAAAGAAAATTAGCCACTCATAGTTGAACTAGGGGCAAAATGGGAATTTATTAAAATACGAAGAAAATACAAGATGGAGAGGGAATTACAGAAAATGGATCCCAAAAATGGATTCAGAGATATCAAATTAGGGGGGACAGGCCCTCTTTATAGATACATGGAGTAAATCATGGCCATCGGATTAAAAACAGTTTGGACGCTCAGGATTGCGCCACGTCATCAGTCAACAGTCCACGGTTTGACCACGCGGATGAACAGTAACACGGTTTGACCCGACTTTGAACGGTAACGCGGTTTGACCCGGATGAACAGTAACGCGGTTTGGTTGAAAATAATCCTGTGTGATGCATACACCGTACGCGAGATTTTTCGTCCACTGATATGCTGCCACGTCACCATCAACAGTACATAAGAATTTTAGTCCAACAGGATCGTGACACCTCATCAGTCAATGCCACATCATCATCCGTCTATGTGAACAGTGTCGTGAACAGTAACGTATACAGTACCGTACACGTGAATAGTACCGTACATGTGAATAGTGTCATTTTTCCTTTTATGCTCCTCTTAAGGTTTTCGACCGTCCTGAGTTCAAAAGTGATGTCCGTTTTGTCGTCTGATCTCTCCTTTATTGTGAAATGACTATAATGCCCCCTAAAATACATAAACTACTTAATTAAAATAAAACACACGTAATTAAATCACAAGAATGTTAAATACATAAAAGTAAGGGTTGTTAGTAAAACTTGAAATGTAAAATGACAGTTTTCTCCTTTATAAATATGCATTTTCTAACACTCAACAATAATGCTAGAGACCAAAAATGAACAGGACAAATTTTTACACAATTTTCTCATCCACCTTGACAACCTCGAGGACTGTGGCGTTGCAAAAGAAGCATCTCAAGCAATTTAGAAGATGCCGACTTATGCAGCCATGATAGGACCACGGCACAAACTGTGCATCTGCTTCACCTGCATAATAGATGCATCACATGCCAAGAAAGAGAAATGGGATTTCAAGACTGTTGAGCCAAGACGGGAAGAGAAGATCGGGTAAAACGAAGAAAGAGGTTTGTGAATGAGAGAGAGGAGGGTTTTTTGCAGAGGGGTAAAACGAAGAGGAAGACAAAGCGCTGGGTTCTCGTTGCTTTTGCCTTTTTTCTAAGTCAAACGGTGTCATTTTACAGAGAATTAAAACATGAAAAGAAATGAACGAAACAACGTCGTTTAGGGCAGTTTCGGGGTCTGACTCGGGGTTTGACTCGGGGCAAATATCATTTTCCTAGGCTAATTAGGAGAAATTTTACAGTACATTAAATGTTATAATCTTATGTGGAACCACCAACTAATAATAATTAGACATGTGGTTATTAATTTGAATCTAAAAATTTCCCTCCCTTTTCTATTCTCTTTCCTCCATTTTTAAGAATTCTTGTTTTCCTTTTTCTCTCTCATCCCTCTTGAATTTCCCAATTTAATAAAATAGAAGATAAAGCATCAATAATCATTAAAGCTTGGTCAAGTCTGTTTAGAAATTGGAATGAGGATGAGAATTGCGTGCAAGCAAAAGGAATTAAACATATGGTGTGTTTACTTCATGGAATGTGGAATGAGAATGAAGGAATATGAATGAAACCTATGTTTACTTGGCAAAATGTAATTTGGGAATGGGAATAAAATGTGTGAGTCCCACATAATTTGGGAATAAGGAATGAGAATCTCATTCCCATAGGGGGTTGGGAAAGAAAATGAGGGAATGGAAATGGAATATATGTTTACTTTTGTATCCTCTAATTTTTTCATATTTCCTAAATTACCCTCATTCAAATCACAATTAATTTTATTATTTTAAATGTCATTAATAATAATAATAATAATTATTATTATTATTATTATTAAATTTTATTAACTTTATTATTTTAGTTATTATTAATTATTTCTATTATTATTTTTATTAATATTATCATTATTAACAACAAAAATAATGATAAAAATAATTAATTTATCATTATTAACCATATTATCATTATTGTTGTTATTATTATTAATAATAATAATAACAATAATAATAACAATAATTAATAATAACTAAAATAATAAAGTTAATAAAATTTAATAATAATAATGTAATTTTCATTATCTAGATACATGTATAAATATTATTAAAAATAATATTAATTAAAAAATAATAATAAATGTTAGTAATGATAATATTAATAAAAATAATAATAACAATAATGAATAGTAACTAAAATAATAAAGTTAAAAATTTAATAATAATAATAATAAATGTTAATAATGATAATATTAATAAAAATAATATTAACAGTAATTAATAATAACTAAAATAATAAAGTTAATAAAATTTAATAATAATAAATGATAATAATGATAATATTAATAAAAATAATATTAACAATAATTAATAATAACTAAAATAATAAAGTTAATAAAATTTAATAATAATAATAATATTTTAGTTATTATTAATTATTGTTAATATTATTTTGAATAAATAATAATAATAATAATAATAATAATAATAATAATAATAATAATAACAATAACAATAATAATAATAGCAGTAGTAGTAGTAGTAGTAATAACAACAATAATGATAATATTGTTAATAATAATAAATTAATTATTTTTATTAATTATTAATACTATGAGTATTTTGGTAAATTGATTCTCATTCCCATTTCTCTCATAGTTTGACAGGGTGACTGCAAGAAGC
>NW_006262022.1:13535949-13551290 GCF_000493195.1 Citrus x clementina
ATCACATTTATTTTGCTAAGTAAACACATCAATGACATTTCTGCACATTCTCATTCCCATTTATTTTTACCAAATAAACATTGAAATCTTATTTCCATTTTTCATTCTCATTCCAGCTTATTTCCATTCCCAGCCCATTCTCATTCCATTAAGTAAACGCACCAATACTTTACAAAGAAGAGATTTTCATAAAAGAGCCATCTTGAGATCTTCTTATCAAATCTTATTTATAAGAACACATTGGCTTTGATTCATAAAAAATATCCCCTTTTATCCTCTTTCCTTCATTTTGAATATTTTGTTTCCCTTCTTCTCTTTCCTCTCTTCCGAATTTCCAAAACTAAAATTATTTAGTTTCTCTCACATTCAATCAGACCTGGTTTCTCGTCATGCAGTGTATAATCTATCTTCAACGGTTGCCATACTTTTTTTTCCTATTTGTCTTCAATCTTAAAATTTTGTTTTTTTGCTTTTATAATGTCATTCTAATTATCTAAAATCTTTCAACTTCCGTTGCTTTGATTTTGAACGTTTATATGAATGGCAGACGAAGTAACACTCATGGAAGGTCCAGCTAAGTCCGTTTTGAATGAGGGTGAGAAATAATGCCCTACAAGCAAAAAGGATGAAATTATAGATGACTTTAACAATAATGCCCTGCAAGCAAAAGGGTCAAATTTATTTTATTTTTTATTACTGAGTTTAATAGTTTGCAAGATTGATTCTTTTTTTTTTTAATCTTTTAATGGTGATTCTCATATTCACGTATATTGGGACATTATACTTCAACAATAATGATGGAAGATGGATAAATTTGAGAATCGCTTAGGTCTATTATGTTTTCTATAAAGTATTTTTTCAGCACTAGTAAACCAAAACCAAAAGAATGGGATGAAATGAGGAGATGTTGACATTTTGCAGAAGTTGGATCTCTTTTTCCAGACAATCTAAGTTGTCATGCGTCATTCTACTTCATCAAAGTAACAATAAACAAAACAGTAGTGGACGCTATAAAAATATGGTGAAATCTCTCAAATTCTAATAATCAAAAGCAAGTGTTGAAAGTATTGATAACCTGAAAAGTATAATAAAAGTATACACAAATTATGTGAATTAAAATGACTTAATTTTTAGAGAGCATATCCTTACAATTAACAAAGCTAATGAAACAAAAAAAACTAAAATTATATTTTAATCCCTTTTTCTTCTTTGCTGCCAAAATTAGGCCATAAATATTTTCCTGACCAGTGGCCAAGGAGAGATTTAACCACTTTCAAGCTTTATGCATCTATTTTCCTTCTCAATCAGCTTTGAGCACTCTATTTCAATGTGGCGGATTTGCACATTTCTCATAGACATATAACCAGTTATAATGTGGCACAAGGGCTACATATATGAGTCCCATATTTTCACCTCAAAATATTGTTTCTTTCCATGATCGCCTTCCAATAGCTTCAAGCACTCTATAAACTCTGTCCTTTGTTCATCCAGATACTTGCACAAATTTTTACCATGAAAATCAGACCAAAACTTGGCTCGGATGATTGCTGGTAAGGATCAGAAGGTGACTATTAATGGAAACTTAGTTCCAAATTGTATCAATAAAATTGAGTATAATGAGAGATTCACTAGTACTAATGGGTTTGTTTTTGTGAATTAGATTCGGTATGTTCTAATAAACAGGATCTGACTGAAGAAGATGGTTTTTTTTTTCTGGAAATCTGTTCTTTGTAATTTGTATAGTATATTTAATTCCTTTTGCTTGCATGCAATTCTCACCCTCATTACCATTTCCAAACGGACTTGGCCATGCATTAATGATTATTAATGTTTTGTCTTCTATTTTGTTAAATTGGGAAATTGAAGAGGGATGAAAGAGAATAATGAAAATAAATATCTTTAAAAGTGGAGGAAAGAGGATGGAAAGGGAGGAGAATTTTTAAGATTCAAATTAATAGCCACATGTCTAATTATTATTGGTTGGTGGTTTCGCATCAGATTATGACACGAAACATCTGATGTACTATAGAATTTCTCGCCTAAGTAGAGGCTTAAGAGACCATGATGTTTTCTAAGCGAGTGGAGCTATTGGAATCCTCCACTAATTCCTTTTAAAACCCCTATTATAAGTATACCCCATTAAACAATGTTAAAAAATTTATTGTTATTATTAACACCCACTTTAATTCCAAAAACTACCCTTCTTTTAAATTTGATTTTCTCTTTCCAACATCCAACTATAAACATTGATAATATTTCCCCCACCCATCTAATGCCATGCTTTTGGTGCTGTCAATCATGCAATTTCCCATCCATCTCTTGAGTTTTTCTTCCCTTACAATTTTGCTACTTGATTAATTCTTTTAGTCCCACTCATTGATTTATGTTAAACCATTGGATAGTCATGAAATTTTCAAACAAAAGATTATTGTCTCTATAACTCTTTGCTTTAGTTTTCTAGATGCTTGAGACTCGAAAAATTCATTGTTCTTTAGAACTGAATTGATAAGGTATGCCAAGAAATCGTAAATAATGAAAAGATTGTATTTATCCGTTGGTGTATGCGTGTGGGCTAATAATTCAACGACACATGGCAAGAACCAAGGGAGGCTACTTTCTTTGGCTAGAATAGCAGGATAGCTCACAAGAAATTGAGAGATAAACTTCTCAAAGAAAAGAACATTTTTGGCAAAATAATCAACATTAAAAGCTATTATCAAAAGTCAAATTCTTGGTGGTTAGGGCAAGCATGTAAACTGTGCACACCATCATAAGAGAACAAAAATATCTTCTTTTTGGCCAATGATAAAGAGCCAATAAGAAGGCAGATTCTCTAGCCATGCAATGAGAAAAGGTCACATCAACAATCCTTTGCTACCCTCTAAGCAATCCTTTACTACCCTCTAAAAGTAGTAGGACCACATGCTGGAAAGGCTACCACGTGCCGCATCTTGGAGGAGAAAGAGTGGCTGGAGGTTTCCTAAATGTTATCATCTTGGGACCACAAAGTAAATTACACATATGTCCTCATATGAGGGCAGACAACCATTAATCAAGCGCCATGTGTCTAAAATTACCAAAATACCTTCATAAACACTTCTATATAAGCTTTACATGTTCAATTCTGAGGGGGCTATCTCCATCTCTAGCACTATCTATATCCTTTTGTTTCATCCAACACTAGGTCTTTTTTTTTTTTCTCCAAATCTCTTTTCTTGAGAGATCGTTTATCTTTTTCTCCCTTTATTTCTACACCTCTATAGAAGATCTTGACCATCCCATCTCCCAAAAAAGTCTTTTCCTTCATTTTTCTCTTAGAAAACTTTAATCTCCACAAGACCCACATCTCACTCGTGTTATTATTCACTATAAACAACCTTTATTGCGGTTTTATTAATATTGTGGAGCAAATTATGTAATACTTCATTTATATAGTAGATTGGAGATTAGCTACGCCGTGGATGTAGGCTAAAGGGTGAACCATGTAAAATCTTGTGTGTTCTTTAATATTTATGCTTATTTTTTGCTTATTATGATGGTTTTGATGCCTAGATACTATTTCATATATGAGTTCATATAAGTTGTCCTGCAAGCTCTACAAAGTTAACTGAATAAGCTCTTTAAAGCTATCCTCGAAATCTCTTGAGATCCTTATGTCAACTCCCTAAATTAACTTCCACGAGCTTCGCAGGGTCGCCATAATATTCTAAACTCACAATACCCCAGCTCACCTTCCAAATCACTTTAGCTTACCTCCTAAATTATAGTAGCTCACCTCCCAAATCACATACATACACATCGTGTGTGTGTGTGTGTGTGTGTGTGTGTGTGTGTGTGTGCGCGCGTGCGCATGTGTGCGTGTGCATGTGTGCAAGTGTGTGTGCGTGCAAATTCTAATTGAATATGTATAAAAGTAACAATCATTTACCCGCACTAATTATTCCGAGTATATAATTTTTTTTCTTTTTCTGGATACCCAAGATAGACATAATTTGCTAATGGAGATTTTACCAGGTACTCAACCCATATCATAATTTTTGAGTCTAGGTTCGTGCAATATTCTCATACTTGAGCTTATCAGTCTTGAACAAATGAGCAATCTCTGGAACAAGTGGATCATAGGGAAAATACTTAAATGGGTTATGATTGTGTAGTAATCTTTTTACAAATTAAAAAAAGGAAAAATATCCACCGTCCATCTGTTTTTTTCAACTTTTTCAAAAATACACAATTCCTTCTTTTTTTTTTTTGCTGGAATCCACCTAAAGTTACATTTTGTTTCACTTTCCCACTTCCGTTTGGAATCCGTTAAGAAAACTAATGGAACTTTAAAAAATGACCATTTTACCCCCAAAACGAAAATTACAATTTCACTCTAAAATATGCCAAAAATAATCAAATTTAATGATGAATATCATTATTGGTACGTTAATGAAGTACAAAAAAATCTTAACTACTAGAGATTATAACTCAATGAATAATAAAACTCTACTTATCTTAAATTCAATTGATGGTTTGCGAGATTGGACTATTTTTAATACTACTGTTATAATTTAGTATTTTAATTACAGACATATTTTTTAAAAAAAAACCATGCATTTGATGGTTGTAGAATTAATTTCTTTATTGACCGATGGGAAAAATAATTAGATTTAATCTGATTATTTTTGGTAATTTTTAAGGTGAAATTGTAATTTTTATTTTGGAGGGTAAAATTGTCATTTTTTAAGTTTCCGTTAGTTTTCTTAACGGATTCCAAACGCAAGTGGAAAAGTGAAATAAAATGTAACTTTAGGTGGATTCCAGCAAAAAAAAAAAAAAGAATTGTGTATTTTTAAAAAAGTTGAAAAAAACGGGTGGACGGTGGATATTTTCCCTTAAAAAAATTCTAATGCAATGTAGAACAAATTAATTGATTCCATATCATATTGAAGCAAACACACAATTTGGTGGTAATATGTTTGTCAGTAGACAAGCATAATCGCAAGGTTTTCTTTTTAAACTTGTGTTTGATGAATGTTTGGGCGAGGGACCAGTTCCGCTGGTTAAAATTGATAATTTTGTGCTTTCAACTGTGGGCAAAGAGAGAAAGTAGATGAAACAAAGAGTTTGTGAGATGAATTTGGAGGGAGTAAAGAAATTTTGTAGTTGAGAAAAAAAAGCAAACAAAAAAAAGCAAACAAAAAAAAGTTAGAGATTAGAAAAAACAAGAGAAGAGGAGAGAGAGGGGAAGAGATAGAGAGAGAGCACGTGAAGAGAGAGATAAAATATAAGAGGAGAAACACTTGGTGTAGGATCCACATGGAGAGAGAAAATATTAAAAATCTTGAATATTAAATTTCAATAAATCTCATCCATTGAAGCAACTTAAATCTAAAAGACATTAATAAGTGTAAACTTAAGATTATTTTTAGGAGGCCACTTATTGGTTCCTTTGTCCTTAAATGTAGTTGCAAAAAACTAGTGTTCTATAAGTTTAATAAAAGGGTGCCAATAGCTCCACTCTTTGTAAGCCTATCCACCAATCTATGCAATGATGAGCAACATACTATAAACTCAAAATTAAAAATCTGACTCAATATTCGCCTTTTGGCGAGATCTAAAATATTTACATTTGAAGTTACATTTTCTCAAGTCACACACAAATTTACAAATTTTACTGATGAAACTCAAGTTCATCGATATGAACTTTTAAGCCAATTTGTAAGTTAAATTCTCAAACAAAATGCTTCTACTTTTACTATATAAAACATTTTTCACCACCTAATTTACCGACAAATGACTTGTAATAAATCTAGTTGGAGATATAGAAAAATAAGTTTAGTAGAGAGTAAATTATATAACAATAAATTGTGGAAATTATGAAAATTAAACTTTTATCGGTTTATGAATTTGTGGAGGTAATTTAGTAGATTTAATGAGGGACTAAATTAAATGAATTAAAATTCTCTTTCGATCGAAGCTTCCATAAGGTTTTAAAGATATTATGCCATGTGTTTTTTTAGTGATAGTTCATAGATAAAATTGAACTTCTTTATTTTTTTATTTATTAACCATCAATCACCCACACATATTTTATTTTTACTTAGGAAAAGATCAAATTATGAGAAAATCCTAATTCAAATTATATAATAACAAAACCACCTATATTGGTTATTGTGGGCTTTTTCTTTTTTAAAAATTTAAAGAGGTGTCTTTTAAAATTATTAAAGTTAGAGGGGAGCTTTCAACACCCTTTTGAAATACTTGTAACAATACCCTCAATTTAATTGATAAAATACAAAATCCATAAATTAAAATTAACCAACTTCTCATAAAATTTTACCCCAAAAATATTTATTTTTAAGTTGTACATAAATCTTAAAATATTGAATTTATCTTAAATTTTTCTTATATATATATAGAGAGAGAGAGAGAGAGAGTTAAAATTTAACATATAAATATAACTTATTAAATGGAGTGGATGTAAAAAGTTTGTTAAAAGAATAATTTATTTAAGTGTTTAATTGAATTTCTATTCAAAACAATAAATGAATTAATTTGTGTTAAGTTAATTAAGCAATTTCAATTTAAAGGAAATTTATAAGAAACTTTGAAGAGTGTAAAAGGCTTGTTATAACGCTTAAATTTTATGAATTTATGACTTTTTGAGAACTATTTTAATAGATCTAACAGGACTAATTAATAACTTAAGCAGTTTTCTTTTCAATTTTGTGAAATTTATTTTCTCTAGTGGAAGTAGATCCCCATTGATCATGAGTTAGATACGTCTCTGCATCGGACAATCCTATCACCTCAACCCATCCCACCTATCATTTTGGCAAAGTAGGGATTCCAAAAATGAGATTATTTTTTAATTTTAAATAGAACCCACTGGTTATCACCTGACCCCAAGCACGTAGAATTAAAAAAATAATAATTTATCTGTTGAATATTTGGGAAAACAAATATTTGGGAAATTTGATTTTTGGAGTAAATTTAGAACGATATTTTTAAACCAATAAATGAATGACATGTGGACAACTACAAAGACAAAATGGGCACAATACTTAGGAGCAGTATAAAGATGCTATCTGGAAGAACTTATTACATTGGATGGACTTGGAAATTAATGGTCAAAGTTAGAAAGTTCAAGATATTTACGAGAAGGAATAAACCTAATGCAAAAGGAAAAAAATTGCCTCTTTTCCCTAGATATCACTAAAGATATTTTATCCTCTAAACCTAAAGATGACATCCAATTCTAAATTTTTATGCACTCCCCTTATTACTACCTTCTACTATATAAATGTCTTATTCAATCAAATACTGGGAGCCACTCACTTGCTCTCCTCTCTTTCTCTCTCTCTCTCTTTTTCTTTCCACGTTTTAGGTTATTACTCATTCCTCCCTTTTTTGGGAAGCCATTTCTATTTTCCACCTTCACCATCTTCTTTACCATATTGTCACTCTCCATATCTTTATTCATCATCATCATTTTCATCAATACCAACACATCTCTATATAGTTATCTATCTTGTGTTATTCATCTTAGATAATAAAAGATCTTATGCAACATCTCATTTATATATTAGATTGGTGATGATTTGCTCCTATGGATGTAGGCCAAAGGCCGAACCACGTAAAAATATTATGTTATTTATAATTATATTTGTTTTACTATATTTTCAATTTGAGATCAATATTGTTTTTTTTTCTTTTTTTGTATGAGCTTACCTGAAGCAACCCATTTATATTAGTATTTTGTGAGACCACCTGAGTTAGTTTTAAGCACACATTAGCTCTCTATCTTAACCCCTACAGGGCTCCACTGAACTTTTCCTATTATTCTTCAAATGGCCACTTCAGCTCACTATGCATATTATTTTAGCTCACCACCTAGTAAATCTCAAATAAAACCACCCGCCCCAAAAATTAAAAAAAAAAAAACTAAATCCAAACTTAGCAAAAGCTCACCTCAAATACAAAATTTATTTGTTTAAATTGTATTTGAGCTGGATTCTGTGGGAACATTATAAAAAAGCTTTTAATAGCAACAACTAGTTTAGTTAGGTTGTGTTTAAATAAAAAAACAACAAAGGTACCCTCATATGCAAACACCGCCAAGTGAAGGTGCCTGAGATATGCCAACAACAGACAAGTGGAGTTCTACCTATTAGATCAAGGGTTCAATTTCAGTATCCAAGAGATATCAGATCTTGCTTAGCTCTCCGAAGTCAAGTCATCACCGACTCCGTATCTAATTTCGCCAGTTACTTTGGGGCGGTAAAGCTTCGGAGGAGTTTTGTGAGAAAAGTCATGAGAAAGAACCAGAGTGTTGTGTGAAGACCTTGTGGGGACCTCAGGGGTACCCTTTAGCGATCCATTTCACTTGCGGATATGTGTTTGTAAATTTTATGTGAAGATCTTATGGGGATCTCAAGGGTACCCTATAGTGGTCAATTCCACTTGTGAGTGTGTGTTTGTAAATATTATGTGAAAACTTTGTAGGGACCTCTAGAATATCCCACAAAGGTTGCTCGTTCTTTTTTAGAGATTATATTATCTCTTTAAATTTAAAAGCGTATAACTTACCTATCCAAAGTCCTCACAAAAATATGATTGGATGACTCATCTTTAGATAAAGGTTATAATATATGATGTATTAGCTTCTTTTTCTTCGACTATCACTCATGAATGTTCTATATGGATGATTTATTTTTATCGCCAAGGGTATAGCTCACCTTACTAAGATTTTCACTGTAATTGAAGTGAGATTAATAACTTCTCTTCTCTAATATATCTTACATGGATAATTTATATGGATGATTTATCTTTATCACCATGTGGTTGTGAATAAACGATTTACCCCTTATTTATTATAATTTATTGATTGTAATTTATCTCCACTTATAACTCACCATGTTCAACTTTTAGAGTATAGCTTTTGATATCTTGATTTATTATTGTTTCAACTTACTTATATTGATTATTGCTAAAGAGTTGTGAACATGAACAAATCGCCAACATAAGGGTACCTTAGTAAGGTTACCTACATATGGGATTGAAAATTCATCTCCTATAAAATCGTGTATATCACCTGGAGTTATCGCCATACTTTATAGCCATACTTTTATTGCCATATAATCAGAGAGCTGAGAAAGCTCTTAACGAAAATGCCATGATTAAGGAGCTAAGAAAGCTTCTGAATAAATCACCATGATAAGGAGCTAAGATAGCTCCTGAGTAAATCGCCATGATCAAAGAGTTAAGATAGCTCATGAGTAAATCGCCATGATCAGATAGCTATGAAAGCTTCTGAATAATTGCCATGATCAAAGGGCTAAGAAAGCTCTTGAGGAAATCGCCATGATTAGATAGCTAAGATAGCTTCTAAGTAAATTGCCATGATCAAAGAGCTACGAAAGCTCCTGAGTAAATAGCCATGATAAAATAACCAAAAAAGCTCCTGATAAAATTGCCATGATTAGAAGGCTAAGAAATCGTCTGAGTAAATTTCCATGATCAAAGAGCTAAACAAGCTTATGAATAAATCACTATGATTAGAGGAATAAGAAAGTGCTTGAAGGAATTGCTATGATTGGAGAGCTAAGGAAACTCCAAGATAAGTTGCCATGAAAGATATTTATCGCCAATTTTTTTTTTGCTAGAGGGCTGAGCTCCCTCAATTACCTCGCTTGCTCTTAAAAGGTTATGAGATAGGTGATCCAACAATTGAAAGCAACCATGTGTCATCAAGTCCAAATTTTCTCTTCGAGTTTCTTATGCTTCAATTCTTTCAACACAAAAAAACTAGAGGGATCTTGCTTGAATGTAAATTTAGAATGATACTTTTGGACTAATAAATGAACGACACCTGGACAACTATAAGGGCAAAATTAGCACAATACTTAAAGTAGTATAAAGATGTCATTTGGAAGAATTTACTATATTAGATGGACTTAGAAATCAATGGTCAAGATTGGACACTTCAAAATATTTATAGAAAAGAATAAGCCTAATTAGAAGGAATTTTCTTGTCCCTTTTGTCTAAATATGACACATAGCGCCCTAAAAACATTCTCTCTTTTAAACCTAAAGATGACATCTAGCCCTAACTTTTTATGCACTCTCCTTACCACCAACCTCTATTATATAAATGTCTTATGCAACAAAATATTTAGGGTATCTCACTTGTTCTCTTTTTATCTCTTCTTTCTCTTTTTCTCCCCCCCCCCCCCCATCACCCACTTCTCTATTTTTAAGAGGTCATTTCTATTTTCTGCCTTCATCATCTTCTCCATCATATTATCACACCCTATATCATTATTCACCATCTTCATCTTTATCAATACCAAACATCTCTATATAGCCTTTTAACTTGTGTTATTCGTCTTAGATAATATAAAATCTTATGTAACCTCCCATTTATATAGTAGATTGATGATTATTTGCTCTCATGGACATAGGCCAAAAGCTAAATCACGTAAAAATTGTGTGTTCTTTATATTTATATTTGTTTTACTATATTTTAAATTTGTGGTTGAGATTGTGTTTCATGTATGAACTTACTTGAGGTGAGACAACTTGAGTTATTCCTTGAGTACACTTGAGCTAATTCTAAGCAAACATTACCCTTCCATATCAACTCCTATGATTCTCCACTAAGTTCTCCCTATTATTCCTAATATGACCACATCAGCTCATTATGCATATTATTTTAGCTCATCACCTAGTGTACTTCAGGTAAAACACATGCCCCAAATATTCAAAAAAAAAAAAAAGAATCACCTAAACCTAAACTTAGCACAAGTTTCTCTCACATATAAATTTATTTGTTTGAATCAAATTTGAGTTGGATTCGATGAGAACTACCCAATTGGTTTAAATCAGGTTCTAGCAAAAATTTGTTGAAAGCATTTGTCTACTGAATCTCTTTACAAAACATAGAATACATTCAAATACATTTGATTACACCACAAGAACACAACTTATACAAATTTAATCTACACAGACTTTCTCTCATAATCTATAAGTCTTCTCGCTACAGAAAAATGCATAACTCTCTTCAATCGGATTGTCAATATCCTCAAGACCTGAAAGACAGAGGAGAGCCAATGCCCGGTATATAGATACGCGCTATTGAGGTTTTAATAAAATTTAATTCAAATAATCAATTTACGCAGTAAATCAGCTTTTGCACACAAGCAATCTTGAAAGACATGCATGCCACCTAAACGGCATTTAATCAGCCAACAGTCGCTATTCAATGTCAAATCACATATTTCAATGGCTAACATCCTTTATAAGCGTCTTGCTACCTTACAGTTTATGTAAGGTACATCCAAGCTAAAACAAGCAACCAGAGATGGGCCACGAAGCAACTAGAGGTGGGCCAATTACTCATTTTATAAGGGGCCGTATCTTACATAGGCTCTAAGCTAGCAAAATCCCCTTAACAATTATGGTCAATACACTGAGTACAGGCCAAACAAAAGCCATCTGACAATCATTATTCTAGATCCGAAACGATCTTGCTTTTCAGTTTTAAAAGTCGAAAACTCCCAAAAGCAAATACACCTCAATGAAGACATCTCAAATTCAAGCCTCCAAAGATTTTTCCTTCCTCTTTGCATATCCACTTCCTAAACGAATTAAGAATATAATGATTGACCTCTGAAAGACCTCTAATATTACACAAGCAATTAAAGAAGATGAGTATGATGAAAATCAAATCCAGCTTTAGTTTAAAGCAAAACATTAGCCTCAATTTCAATTTAATACTCCAACTTTATAAAAGTGAAGTCAAAACATGCATTCAATTGAATCATTCAAATCCTGCCAAGGGTATAAAAATTATTATGAAAGCTGGCTTTGAGCGATTATTAGCTATTGCATGTGTTAAAAATTTGAATCAATCGGTAATGGTATATTTCAATGAGTTGTAATTTCGAAATTAGTAGATGCATAAAAAAGCGCTATCCAAACTCCATTAAGAGTGAAGAATTTGTGCAAATTCAGTAGTAACCATAGTTTTAACAAAACCGACAGCTAATTAAACCAAATTCTAAAGCATGCATGCTAAAAACGTACAGGGATTTGGCCTTCTAGGGCAAAAATGATGATGTTTTAGCTAGACCCAATGTTACTCCAACACACCCAATCCACCAAACTCAAGCAGCTTGAGATTTCTTTCTCTAAAATGAAGACTTTCTTTCTTTTTCTTTTTCTGTTCTTTCCCTCGTTCTCTCCTTTTCTTCCCGCTTTATATGATATGAGATGTTATGAGTGTTAAGTATTTGGCTGGACTTGATGGGTTTAAAATCTTGAAAAACAGAGGAAAAAAATCGTTACACTGACATAGCTTTATTGTATGATTCTACCAACTCATAGGCTTGTCTTATGTAAGTTTTTTTCCTAGTGAAATTATTATAAAAATAATATAAGGTAAATTATTAGTCATTTACATTAATTTTATACTGTTATACAACATATTATAAAACTTTGAATTTGTTCAATTTTCACCATGAGTTTACAATTTGTATCAATCATCTGCCAAAACGTTAACTACCATTCATAATTGACGATGTCACAAAGGTAACTTAAACATTTAATGTGTGAAATATTGAAAAATTATCATTCATCTATATTAAGTCTTTTTTGTTATAAAAAATACTGCAAAAAATTTAAATTTAAATTTTCTACCTTAAATCTCTAATTTGTTTCAAACCATCCACCAAAATGTTAACTATCAATTTACAATTGATGGCGATACAACGATAATTTAGACATTTAACATACAAAATAAAAAGTAAAGTAATAGTTTAAAGTATAGAGATAAAAAAAATATTCTTATAACTAATATTCAATTAAATACACTTAACACTCTAATTTCTCTCTCAATTAAAAAATCTAATTTTTCTTCTCAAATTTATATAATCAAACATAATCCACAAATTACCCTACATCCTAATTTATAAACATCCAATCAATCCAATTTCATAAACACTCAATTACTTGGATTTCTTAATCATTCTTTGATCATTCAAGATTGCTCTAGCATAAGTTTTATTTTGATTATTTTACTCTTATGACATAAAATAACCAAATTGCCTCAACAAAATATGTGATCTTGTAATTAATTTTTTGGATATTTAATTTTGTATCCTAAAATCTAACTTCTTTTTCAATGAAATCTAACAACTTTCAATATCAACATGTAAATGGCATAAATTAATAGTCCAATAATTTACATAAATATTGTACCATAAAGATATTATGTTAGTTTAATTAAAGATTAATAATATACATACTAATAAAAGTGGTACTGACACATTATTTAGAAACATCGAATTTTATATAAAAATTAAAAAGAAAACTGAAGTTAAAATACATCTTTTAGGTCATGTTCAGTTGGCATTAGAGAAAGTTGGAGAGGAGAGTATTTTGAGTTTCTGCTAGTTTTCCATTGTTCGATTGGCTAAATTTGATCGAAAATCAAATTCTGACTTTACTTTAATTTCCGTGAGTTGAGAATTCACTTTCCTCTATAATGAGTGCAGAAATTTGCATTCCACCCAATTAAAAAGATCAATTTCTCTATCTTACTCTCATTTATTTATTAATTTCCAATTTTACCCTTCAAGAAGTTCAAATCAAACAACCATAATTCTCATTTTCCTTTCGATTTCGCAACTCATATAATGTCAAAATCTCTATAGCACAAAATCATTAATGAACTTTCGGTTGCTTTCACTGACGATAAAGAGATTTGTCGACGGTGTTTGAGCACAAGAGACCGTCTGGAATTTCAATAGTATCTCATCCATCTTCCTTTAAGAAATCATTTAGAGTTTGAATAATACCATTCACTGGCGAGCTTCATCAGTTCTTGGTTTTGCTTCACTGTTATCGTAGCAATTTATGACTTTTTAGCTTTAAAGTTTCTCATATTCGGTACTCTTTCTCATCTCTTCCATGTATTATTTTGTTATTTTGGCTATTTGGGTGTTCTTGTTGATTTCTTATTTATGGCTATTTTGGATGTTTTTGGCTGTTGCAATTGTTCATGCCGAAAGGTTAATAGGAATCAATTTATAAGTTGTGTTACGATTCATTGGATGATTGATTCCAGCTTACAAGACGGGTTATGGTTCTTTTTCATTGTTGTGTTGCTTCAAATTTGCTTGTGAATGGTGGTATTTGATTCAATTCTTGATTTGATTGAAAATGTTGTTCGGATTGCTAGTATGTTTATAGTTTATGGTGTTTCTGGTTTGACACTTAATACGATTGTTGTAGAGATAGTGTCTTGTAATTTATTGTTAATAGGAATTTATCTAGCAAAAGAATTAGATATTATATCACATCTGCTGTTCTTTATTTAGCCTTCTTGCAGCTTACTATATTAGTTAGTAGTAGTACTTAAGGTTTAGCCTTCTTTTTGAATGAGAAATGAGATTATTCTCATATATTGTTGTTAAAACTAAATTTCACATATGTAATGGTGACTTTGCTGCAAGTGGAGATTTAATTTGATTTATCGCATTCGTGTTTTATTGTTTATAATTTGTAATATGCAATTTGTGTTCATTCAACTTCATTCGTTTAGAGTTTTACATTATGTTTGTATTTCTGGTGAATATGGCTGTACAATTGTTGACCAATTTGTAAGTTGGGGATTTTTTTAAATATATTTAATAATTCTGGCTTTTGATTGGATAGATTACCTTTAAATTTTATTAAAATGAATTCACTTATATTGAATAGGTCACTGCACCAATTTGACAATTCCTTAAGTGGCCTTTGATGACATGAAACCGGGCAGAATTAAAAGAGCTTGATTCTTGCTTGTTGATCTTCTAGTCTTATTATCTACTTATATGTTTTATTTACTTCCATAAACTATTAGGTTCGTGAATCATGAGCTTTGTAGTCATGTTTTGCACATGTTGGATGTTTGAATATCTCATAAACTTCACCAAAGATTAATAATATGAACACAATCATATATCCGCTTGCTCTATGTATCTAGCAACTTGTTTTTATTTGTCTTGTGTTATTTCCGCTCTTTCTAATATTTTTTATGTTTGAATAACTCATCAAAAAGAAGGAGAAGAAACGAAGATTTAGAAGAGCTTGGAGAATTTAAAGTGCTAAACAACTCTTATCTTTTGCACAAATGAAAGACTCTTTTAATGTCATGAGTCGAACAATGGGACAAGAAATCAATGACAAACAAGTAGGATTGAGTGAAGAGTTGAAAAAAATTAGTGGTCTTACAATGGTAGAACGACTTAGAGCCACCACGCAAATTGCTTGTGATACTGCAACGCTTAATGTTTTTTATAATATTTGTGATG
>NW_006262022.1:13551373-13563570 GCF_000493195.1 Citrus x clementina
CATTTGAGCACTTGAAATTTGACTAAGTATTTTTTGTTATGTTTTTGTTTTTTCATATTTTGGGATGTATTTGATATTATGGGCTATTATGGGTTGTTTCCATAAGAAGTATGAATGTCACCAACAAAAAGCGTCTTGTTTTTTAGTAATATTATGGGCTATGTCTTTATTATTTCATTTGAGAATTTGAAATTTAATATTTTTGTAGTAATATTATGGCTATTTTTGAAATAATATTAATGTTTCTTATTTTTTTAAAATTCACATGGATAATAGTTGGTAAAAGCACTTATGATAATGATAAACAAAAGCACTTTTAATAAAAGCACCATAAATGTAGCTAGGACATTGAGAATAAAACATTAACCTTGAGGCTAACTTTTAGATAGTTAAACATATTTGTAGTTCTTTAATTAATTTACTAATAAGTAATAAAAATCTAATATAAGGGTAAATTTGTTCCAATAAAATTACTAAATTCCTTTTCTCTAATAATTCTATTCTAAACCAAATAAGGAAAATTGAATTCCCTACCCTTTTTTCTCTTTTCTTCTCCACTTCTCACTCCTTCTTTCCTGCAACCGAATATGGCCTTAATACTTTTACCTTATAAGAGTAAAATAATAAATTTAAACTTACACTAAGGATGTCTTAGTTGTCAAATATAATAAAAATTTAAGTCACATAAAATAAATTAAAAGAGATTTAATTAATTAATTATCTAAAATTCTTTTTTTTTATTTGAAATTTTTGAAAATTATGTGAATTTTTTCATTATTTTCTTTAAAAAGTCCGGATTTACAAAAAGTGTGCGTGTAAATATCACCATAATAAATACTGGTTGTTCAATTTAAAAGCTTTTAAAGTGATTATTCTTCTAAATTCAGAATTCCAATCAATTCTTCATTATTGTCGTTGCCTCGTTAGTAGTCGCTCAAATTCAATGAAGCACGCATGGTGTTGCACAATTGGCAATTGCAGCCTAGTCATATTGGATGGGTGGCCCAATATGAATGAAATAGTTGAATAAGGCTTCTGTTAAATGGGCCCAGAGACGCCGCCTATGTGTTTGAGAAAATGCTCGAAGAAAGAAGGGTGGTCGTACTCGTAGCGTGTGAGCGTGAGACACTGACATTGCTGGCATCACCACGCAAAGAAAAGCATATTATTAGGTTGACTTGGAAGGAGGGGGGAAAAAAGAAGTAAAAAGACGAGAGAGAAATGGGAATGGGGAAATGGTTGAAAATCGGAATGGTAGTGGGGGTGATAGCGATAATAAGGGAAGTAAGCAAACATTACGGATTTGGATTTGATAAAGACACTGGTATTAAAGCTATTAGAGAATGGTCGGATCGGTTGGGTGTTTGGGCGATTCCTGTTTTCGTGGGATTTCACACACTCACTATCGCTCTTTGCTTGCCCTACGCTGTCTTCTTCGAAGCCGCCGCTTCTCTTCTCTTCGGTTTCTTCCCTGCTGTTCTTTGCGTCTTTTCCGCTAAGCTTCTTGGAGCTTCCCTCTCCTTCTGGATCGGCAGGTTTTATAATAAAATCCCTATTACTCCTACAAATTAATTATTTGTTTGTTTTTGTCTTACACCCCACTGAATCGATGCCTTTAAATAAGAGATCCGAAATCTAATTAGTCTTAAGTCTAGCATTTAGGTGGATTGATCCATCCACCCCATGATGTGTGGTGAAATATAGTTCAATTATGCATTGCATTCACTAGTTGCTAATCAGCTGAGATTTGACTGGTTATGTTAATTGGATTTGGAGAGCCACTTTTTCTAAGGAACCCTAGGAATTGTTGGGCCTATAGTTACTTAAGGTTTTGTTGGTCTGCGCCATATAGACCTGTTAAAACATTGAATACCCTAAAATAGTTGATGATAGAACATCACTTGGATACATGACATGATGGAAGCTTTTCTCAAATAAAATAATTGTCTGTTTGAATTGGGTTATTTTCATCTGGGCATGATTGTTTTTGTTTCTCTTCAAAATAATATTTTGAAGTCTTGAAGAGAATGAAAATTACAGAGTAATTCAAGTACTCAATGGTTTTCAAAGACATGCCAGTTTGAACCAGGAAACAAAAGCAGATTGACTGTAACATTACTGAACTTGTCTGCATTTGATGACGCCTACATACTTGCTCTCAGGATTTTCCATTCGTTGTTCCATTCCCCAAATTTCCCTAGTTTTTTGTTGTTATTTTTATTTTTTATTTATTTGTTTTTCTTTATGTTTATTTTATAATTACTTTTAAGAATGATTTTGACTCTGTGGATTCAGGTTAGTTTTCAAGAGTTCGAATTCAGCAATGGAGTGGGCTCAGAGAAACAAGTACTTCCATATCCTTTCTAGAGGAGTTGAAAAAGATGGTTGGAAATTTGTGGTGTTAGCACGCTTTTCACCAATGCCCTCGTATGTCATTAACTATGCCTTAGCTGCCACAAATGTTGGGTTTGTAGTGGATTTTCTGCTCCCAACAATTATTGGCTGCCTACCAATGATTTTGCAGAACACATCCATTGGTAGCCTTGCTGGTGCTGCTGTTGCTTCAACATCCAGCTCTTGGAAATCCCAGGTTTGGTCCTACCTCTTTCCCCTACTTGGGATTGTATCAAGCATTCTGATTTCTTTTAGGATAAAAAAGTACTCCACTGATATCACAGTGGCTGAATCTCCTAGCGATATTGTTGCAGACTCATCTCATGGTAAAACAGGAAGAGAGGGTCTGAAGAAAAGTCAATAATAGAATTAATCAACATTAATTTTCTTCTTTGATTATTGTTATGGTTGAATACAAAGTTATACATCACGAATTTTCATTGAGAGTCAATTTTACATTTCGATCTTTTCTGTGTGGTACTCTCTTTAAAGGTTCAGAGTTGGGCAATTCTTTCCAGTTTATTTTTCTCTTAACCATTCAGTTATACTTCAGTCTTTATGAAGGTCAAATATGTAATCAACAAGTTTGTGCGGAGGAAGAATGCTTTATAGTGGTAATCAACAAATCGTCTGGTATTATTATATTGCTAAATACCAATTTTGAAGT
Organism: Citrus x clementina; assembly: GCF_000493195.1. NCBI lineage: Eukaryota > Viridiplantae > Streptophyta > Magnoliopsida > Sapindales > Rutaceae > Citrus > Citrus x clementina. The sequence goes on from NW_006262022.1 coordinate 13,554,435, forward strand.
AAGACTTTGCATATTATAATTACGTATTATTATATTGCTAAATACCAATTTTGAAGTAAGACTTTGCATATTGTAATTACCATTTTGATGACAACTTGATTTTTGATGTATGACAAATTGCACTGATGGGAGAGTTAGCACTAATTGCATCTTTATGTAACTCCTGAATTTTTGTTTATTCAAATATTTGCTGCTGATAAATAACTTGTGACAACTGATTCTATACGTACATTGCTGTGAGTTTGAAATTTTTAATTGCTTTAACATCTTTTTGCTCCTAAAAATAATTTATTAGCTATTTGTGTAAACCCTCCCCACTTCTAAAAAAAATATTCTTCTAAAAGTATTTACTATAAGTTCATATTTATTTTTAACAAATACAAATCAACAGAAAATTTGTACAATCCTTGTAATTTGTTTTTACCCTCTTTGACTATTAAGTTTGCTTTATCATAAGTTTTATTTAATTATTTTATCCTTATAACACAAAATTGACCCAATTGCTCTGAGAAATAAGTGTTCTTATATTTAATAGTTTAGAATTTAGGTATTTAATTTTGTAACCCATATAATCTAACTTTTTTAAATGAAATCTAATAATTTTCAATACATTACATGCAAATAAGATAAATTTGATAGGTCAATATTTTGCATGAGTATTGACATTGTGTCAGTTTAAATTAAAGATTGATAATCATACTAATAAAGTAGAATTGACATATCATTTAGAAACAATGAATTTGTACACGGAAATAAAAGAAGATGAAGTTAAAAGTAAATTTTTGGTACGCTTTACCTAAGGGTAAAGCATTAAATCTAAATTTAGGCTAAAGTAATCTTAGTAGTTAAATTTAATTAAAAAAACATAAATCATAAAAAAATAAATTAAGATAGATTTAATTAATTATTTCTCTAATTTTTTAAGTGAAATTTTAAAAATGGCGTTAATTTTTTGTAATTATTATCTAGACCTTGGGTGGGTTTATAAAAATGGTCGGGGTGGAAACAACACTAAAACAAATTACTGGGAATGGGGAGGTGAGTCGATAGGATCAACATCCCTGCGTCCATCCCCGATACTCTGCTTATATCCTGGAACCATTGCTGTTTCTTTCAAAATTGTTTGTGGGGACGGGATGAGGATAAGTATAAAATCATATTTCCAACACAAAACATCAAAATAAATTAAAGTATATGTCAAAACAAAATTAAAGTATTAAAATTATTTGTATTAACTTATAAGTCAATGTCATCAAATTTATAAGATAATTTATAAAACAAAGTAAAAGTATAGTTTCAAAGTTGAGCACATCATAAAAGTTGTATGGTATAAATCATTAGTAAAAAAATTTCGCCAATTTTTAAATGCTTATATTAGCTATTATTTATATTGTTAACATTATGATACTTATTATTTACATCCATACCATTACAATTTAAATTTTAAGTGTATTCACTAAAAAATTTAGAGAAATAAAATAAAAAAATAGACATGGGGAAATGAGTTGGGGATGGAGATTTCATTGAACCTTCGTCCCCTTAGATAAGATATTGGCTACCAAATTGTCTCCATCTTTTTTCTGAATAAGAAATTGATACAAACCTCACCAACAACTGACGTGATCCTAATCAATTTAGTCTCCAAGAACAAATCTAAACCTAGAATTGAATGGAACCACGACCCAATGCTCAATGAAAGCACGAATCTTGGTATGTGAGGACGCTACAATCATGTATGGATGATCTAATTGATAAGTCAAGAGTTTAAACGCCACCGAAATCTAATAAGTTCAAAAAATTTGTTTAAGAACCAAAGAGAATTAATTCTCTCACTAATTACATCAAAACTAATATGTCTCTATTTATTGGATGCGAGTATATTATATAGGGTTAGTTACAAGAATTTTTAGAAATAGATCCTAAACCAAAATCAAATCGCAATCAGACTTGGAATCTAAACATATAAGAAAGAATTTAAATCAAATTAGAATCTTTATCGGCTTAAACATTTTACACAAAATAAAATGGAAACTCGGTAAGTAAAAGAGATATAATTGATTTGTTTTTCCACTAACCTCCTCAAAAAACGAGAAAGTATCTAAAAAGGAAAGTAGTTTATTTTCTAAATAGGAAAATATCCAAAAAAGGAAAATAATATATGTTCCCACTATAAAAGTGCAAACCAAATTCCTATTTCATGGAAATAATTATTTGAAAACTTCAAAAGCCTGAATAATGTATTTATCATGTGCGATTCCTTCAACGGGCCTCTGCGAATTTGATTGAGTCAAAGTTGCTTGAATCAACTCATTAAATGCTTTTTTGAATTTCTTTGCTCGAGCTCCTGTGACGGGTTCGACGGAAACTTGAATAAGATTTGAATATGCCTCATCTCACGTGCTCGTGACAATTTTGTCCTCAATCTCATCATTCCTTTCCTTTTGAAGATGATTTTTCCTCAATTCATCATTTGCATCAAAAGACTTAAATAAGAAACATTAAAAGTAGCTTTTACGTCGTACTAACCAGGCAAATCCAACTTGTATGCATAGTCATTGATATGTTCTGAAACTTGGAAATGACCATCCCCTTGAGGTAATAACTTAGATTTCCTTCGTTTTAGAAATTGTTCATTGTGCATGTGTAACCACACCTAATCGCTAGGTTTAAAGACTAGTTTATGTCGCCCTTTATTGGTTTGTTTAGCATATTGCTCAATTCTCCGCTTAATATTGAACTTCGCCATATCGTGTATCTGTTTAACAACTTCAGCATTTTTTTTTCATCTTAGTTAACACCTCAGAAACACGTAGTGGAGTTAAATCTAATGGAGTTAAAAGATTAAAAACATGAACAATTTCAAACGGTGAATACTTAATAGTAGAATGAACAGAATGATTATAGGCAAACTCAACAGATGACAAACAATCTTCTAAGTTTTGATATTCTTTCTAATGGTAGCCCGCAACAAGGTCGATAAAGTTATATTTCCAACTTCTATTTGACCATCATTTTGAGCGTGACCAGTAGTTGAAAATAATAAATTAGCATCCCTGTAAAAAAAAATTGTTATGGGCATACCATGCAACCTCACAATTTCCATAAAGAACAGGTCAGCGACATTAGAAGTATCATCTGTTTTGTGGCATTGAACAAAAGGTGTATTCTTGAAAATCTATCCACAACCACAAAAATTGAGTCTCTCCCTCGTTTAGACTTAGATAACTCTAGTACAAAATCCATCAAAACATCATTCTGAGGCATACTGGGTATTGGCAACGGGGTGTATAAGCCATAGGGCTGCACTTTCGATTTGGCTTACTTAAAGGTGACACATCTACTATAAAGTCTCTCGACATCTCATTTCATATGTGGGCAATAGAAGTGTTCTTGCAAAACTGCTAAAGGTTTTTACAACTCCAAAACGTCCCATCAACCCTCCTTGGGATTCTTTCATTAACAAATCTCTCAAAGAATAATTAGACACATAGTTTATTCTCCCGAAATAAGTAACCATCATACTTAAAGTACTTACCAACTGCGGTCTTTTCACAAGCTTGGTATTCAACATTAAAATCGCGGTCATCAGGATACAATTCCTTAATATCTTTAAAACCAAGTAGTTTAGCATTAAGTATTGAGATTAAGACATACCTACGGGAAAGCGTATCTGCAACAACGTTTTTCTTACTTTGTTTGTAACAAATGATATATGGAAATGTCTCTATGATGCAATTTAACATTAAATGTCGAGATTAAGACATACATGCGAGAAAGCGTATCTGCAACAACGTTTTCCTTACTTTACTTGTAACGAATGACATATAAAAATGTCTCCATGAATTCTACCCATCAAGCATGCCTCTTGCTCAGCTTGTGTTGGCTTTTAAGGTGTTTCAAAGACTCATGATCGGTGTGAATCACGAATTCCTTAGGCCGTAGGTAGTGCTGATACGTTTTTAACATTTGAACCAACGCATACAACTCCTTATCGTAAGTAGGGTAGTTTAAGACTACCCTATTTAGTTTCTCACTAGAGTAAGCAATTGGTCGTCCCTTCAGCATTAGGACTGCGCCAGTACCAATACTTGAGGCATCACATTTAATTTCGAATATTTTATTAAAGTTAGGTAAGGATAATAAGAGAGCATTAGTTAGCTTTTGTTTAATTATTTGAAACACCTTCTCTTGTTCTTCTTCCCACTTGAATCCAAAGTCTTTTTTGATTACTTCAGTAAGTGGTGCGGTCGATGTGTTAATGTCTTGCACAAATCGTCAGTAGAAACTAGCGAGCCCGTGAAAGCTTCTCACATCACTTACGCTTGTAGGACTTGGCCACTCTTGGATTGCACATACCTACTCCTCATCAACTTGTATACCACTCTGTGTACTCATAACAAATCCTAAAAACACAAGTTTATTGGTGCAAAAGGTATGCTTATTGAGATTAGCAAACAATTTTTTTTAAGCACCTCTAAAATAGATTTTAAATGTACTACATGATCATCTACATTTTTGCTATAAATGAGGATATTATCAAAATAAACAACAACAAGCTTAATAATAAAAGCTCGCAAAACATTATTCATAAGTCTCATAAAAGTGCTTGGGGCATTAGTCAAACCAAAAGGCATGGCTAACCATTCATACAAACAATATTTTGTTTTAAAGGTAGTTTTCCATCCATTTGCTTCTTTCATTTTAATATGATGATATCTACTTTTCAGATCAATTTTAGAAAATATACAAGACCCATGAAATTCATCAAGCATTTCATCTAGCTTAGGAATGAGATGTCGATACTTTACCGTTATGTTGTTGATGGCTCGACAGTCAAAACATATCCTCCACGGTCCATGCTTCTCAGGAACTGATAAAACCGGAACTTCACATGGACTCATGCTTTCTTTCACGTATACTTTTTTCCATCAATTCATTAATCTGCCTTTGAAGTTCCTTTTTTTCCTCCGGGTTGCTCCTATAGGCTAGTCGATTTGGAATAATTACACTGGGTACGAAATCAATCTGATGCTCAATCCCTCGGATTGAAGGTAAACCATATGGTGTTTCCTTAAGAAAGTCATCCTCATATTCTTGCAAGGACAAAAGTACAAATCGTTAGTGGATGCAAAATAAAACTTTCTTATCTCACTAGCTCTCGCATAGAAATTTTTTTGTTTTCCCTATGATTTTCTCTCAAAGACCACATTTTTTTTCTCTCATATTTTTGGCCTCTTTCTAACTTTCACTCTCATTTTTCTCTCTTTTTCTTTTGCTCACTCTCTCTCTGTAGGCTCACTCAGTCTCCATAAACCTACTTTAGTGTCAATAGAATAATAGTGATGTTGTGTTGATTAAACACAAATGGATATTTGTTAGTGAACCCATCTTGCTTTACACGTTTATCAAATTGCCAAGGCCGCCCAAGTAGCAAGTGTTCAGCCAACATTGGTACTACATCACATAACACCTTATCTTTATATTTACCAATCCGAAAAGTCACTAGCACCTGCTTGTTCACTTTTACCTCACCATTGTCATTTAACCATTGTAGTTTGTACGGCCGTGGGTGTTTTAGTGTTGGAAGCCCTAACTTTTCCACCGTGATAGTACTAGCAGCATTAGTACAACTTCCTCTATCAATAATCATACTACATATTTTGTCTTGAACATAGTACCTAGTATGGAAAATATTTTCCCATTGTACTGCTTCATCTTCCTTTACTTGCACACTCAAAACTCTCTTATTTACTAAAATCAATTCCTCAGGGACTGAATATTCTTCATCTTCGACGTCCTCCAATGGTGGCATCTCATTTTCTTTTGTTTCATCTTCAGTCACAATCTCACCATTGTCCCGCAACACCATAACTCTTTTATTCACGCATTCACTTGCTCTGTGTCCCTTTACCTTGACATTTAAAACACCTAATGTCACAATTGCTAATAGTGGGAGTCGCGGTGTTACCTTGTGAATGGTGCTTGGAGGGTTCGAATCTCGGTTTAGGTGCAGCAGATGCTTGTGGTCTCTCATGTCGCTTCATATAACTCGGCTTCCAAGGAATAGAACTTGAGCTTGGGGCTTCACGGATGTTACACCTCCTCTTGAGTTGTTACTCAATCTTGATGGCTTTGTAGACCATCTCCTTAATCTCTACATAATGTTGCAACTCAACCATATTTGCAATCTCCCAATTAAGGCCATTTAAGAATTGTGTCATGGTAGCTTCTCTATCTTCTTCCACATTTGCTCTAATCATGGCAATCTCTATTTCTTCTCATCAATGATTTCATTTCATCTCATGTCTCAACTGGACGTTCCTTATTCCGCCTCCTGTTTAGAGCAAGTTGATCCCACCAAATAATAATATAGTCAAAAAAATCAATCGCAGCCAATTTTTACTTTTTTTGTCTCTGAATAATTGTGCCAAACAAATACGAACTCCGTTTTCTTCTCTCATTCAACGTATGGCTCTAGGTCGGTTTTACCTTGAAAACACGGGATCTTTATCTTTATGCCACTCAAACCATCATCTCTATTCCTAGGTCTCCTACCTCGTTCATCTCTCCTATAGCTACCCACTAAGTCCTCCCTTTCTTCATACTCATCCCTATAATTGTCATTGATCTCTCATCTAGCCGGAGTCTCTGCCTCCTAAGTGCTTGGGGAATGGGTTGTGGTTGCCCTGCACGTGTGTTCTCTACTTTATCCAAACGCTCGTATATGTGCTCAATTCAGCCCTCATCATCCTTCTCATCTCACCCATCAATGCTTGAATTTGCAAATTCTGAGTAGTTGTGGATTGATCCTCTTAATTGGTGTTTCGTTCTAGGTTGTGAGACATGACTAACATCTGTAAAAGAAAGTTAGAGATAATGTAGAAAGGACCTCACCTCATTCCCCTTACGTGTTTTCACTCAAGAAAATGATTCACTCAATTCCACTCGTGTTTCACTCAAATTTATTGGCTTTTACCCTCTAATATGCTCACACTCTCTTACCTTTTTCCACTCGTAGTAATTCTCACTTGGTTCTTATCAAACTAATCAAACCAATATCAAGATTTTAATAGCAATTCACAAGATTACACTAAGGAGACTCGAATTTCAAAAGCAAGAATACAATGTGTACGTTTGATTAGGTTTTGGAAGCACAAATTACGAAAATGTAGGGCAAAAAAAAAATTCATCTATGGGGTAAAACTAATTTTGGACTCTTTAAGACACTAATAATGAAAAATGAACAAAAGATTTTTAAGTGGAGGTCGGGGACTTTTTTTTTTTTTAAGGGAAAGGAATATATAAAATTTATGGATTTAGGGAGAATTAAACCACAAAGTTGCAAATTTAATAAAAAGAAACCAAAAATATTGTTCAGGCGGCACTGTTCTTGCCATACTATTCACATAGTATTGTTCACGCATCACTATTCATGATTTTTTTTGTTCTTTAATACTAGAACAAGAATGAAAAATCTCAAATAAGAATGAAAAACAATAAAGATAAATGAATCTGACCTTAGAACCTAAGTTCTGATACCAACATAATATAAACCCTGCCAAGAATTGATGCGGCTCTAATCAATTTAGTCTTCAAGATCGAATCTAAATATAAAATTGAATGGAACAACGACCCAATACTCAATGAAAGCACGAACCTTAGTATGTGAGGATGCCACAATCAGCTATAGATGATCTGATTGATAAGTTAAGACTTTGAACGTCACGAAAATTTGACAAGTTCAAAAAGTTTTTTTAAGAACCAAAGAGAATTAACTCTCTCACCAATTGCATCAAAACTGATATGTCTCTGTTTATTGGATGCGAGTACATTATATAAGGTTGGTTACAAGAATTTTTAGAAATAAATCCTAAAACAAAATTAAATATGAATCTGAATCTAAACAAATAGGAAAGAATTTAAACCAAATTAGAATCTTAATCTAAGCAAATGGGAAAGAATCTAAATCAAATCATAATCCTATATGGCTTAAATGTCTTAGATCAATTAAAATGGAAACTCGGTAATTAAAAGAGAAATAGTTGATTTGTTGGATTGCATTAGGCATTCTTATGGGTCCCACATATGTTAAAACACCAAAATGTTATTTATTTTATTTAACTTTTAATTTACTTGCTTCTGTTTTAAATTGTATTAATATTATATTACTGGTGTATTTACGTATGGGATTAAGAAATAAAAATTTCGAATAAGAATCATTAATATTATTTACTTGTGAAAATAGGGGGAATGTAGTGAAAATGGTGAGCCCCATATAATTAATATATGACAATAAGGAATGGGGTAGGGATATTTCCACCCCATTATTTGTGTAAACCCACCTTACTTCTAGAAAAATATTTACAATAAATACACATTTTTTCTAATAAATACAAAACAAAAAAAAATTATGTAATTAATCAATTAAATACAAATCAGCAAAACAAATTTTACAATTAATCAATTAAATCATTCTTATATTTTTTTCTTGCTTCGTTTTTTTTACTATTAAAGTAGTTTTAATATAAGTTCTATTTAATTATTTTTCTTTATGACATAAAATGACTCGCTTGCCTGAAAAAAATGTGTTCTTGTATCCAATATTTTAGGTACTTAGTTTTGTGACTTATAATCTAACTTTTTAAATGAAGTCTAATAATTTTCAATATTTTACATGTAAATGACATAATTTGACAGCCTAATAATTTAATGACTATTTTCTCATAAAGAAGTTATATTAGTTTAATTAAAAATTAATAATCATACTAATAAAGTAGAATTAACTATTTTGAAACAATGAATTTTGTATAAAATTAAAAAATTGTTGAAGTTAAATTAAAGTTTTGGTATTTTTATCCTTTAAGGATAAAATAGTCAATTTAAATTTAGGTTAAAGAAATCTTATTAGTCAAATATGATAAAAAAAAATAAGTCACATCAAAATAAATTAAGATAGATTTAATTGATTAATTCTTCTGAATTCTTTTTTATTTAAAATTTTTAAAAATAATGAGAATTTTTTGTAATTATTTTTTAAAAGTGGGGTGGATTTGTAAAATTTGTGGGGTGGAAATATCACCATGGTAAGGAATGAGAACTTGATTTTCATAGAGGATGGAAATCAAGTTCTAAAATT